>NW_013525512.1:754923-888192 GCF_000836215.1 Papilio polytes
GATTCAGATATGACGGCTGATAGAGATGTATGGAAGAGCAGCACATACTGTGCCGACCCTCCATAAGGGATAAGGGCAAGTGGATGATGGATATATGGTAGAGTTTTTTTTATTTATTTAGTATTCAAAAGAATACAAATTTATTCTCTTTAGAATATTGGTATAGACAATTTTCTAGCATTTTATGGCTTTGATTTAAAAATACTTATTATATTATTTTAGTTAAAAATGTCCAACAGATGTTTTTTTATAGGCATGGGAAGATGAAAAAACAACTGATGATTATGATTTTGACAAAGACATGTTTTTACCATCACCGGTATGAATTATTCATATTTTAATACTAAGCATGCTTTTTAGTATTGTATAGTTTAGAATGCAACTAGTTTATAGTTGAAAGAAGTGGGTTTTAATTCTCTTTTCCATGCATTTGAATCACATAAACGCTAGGCAAGTAGTCTGTGTCCTTCTATGCTATATTCTACATGTAAACCAAATTTCATTAAGATTTGCAAGCAGTTATGGATATAAATAGTAACAAACATCTTACATATTTACAATACAGTAGACCCTCGATAACTCAGACCTCGGTAACTTAAAAAACTTCTATAACTCCAAAAAATAATATGTCCCCTTCCTATCAGAGTCCAAAACCTCTATAACATAGACCCTTAGTACCAAGGTTGCTGCTTCAGCAAAGGCAGCAGGTGCTACTAGGTCCCTCTCAGGGGTATTAAAAAAAAAACAAAGACCCTTGATAACTTAAAACCTCTATAATTTAAAATATTTTGTGTTTCCCTTGGACGTTAACTTATTAAAGTTCTACTGTAGTATGAAATATATCAATATTTACTTATAATAATGACTAAGGTTGTAAGATTTGATTAAAACTTTATGAATCATCACAACTAATAGATTTTTCTATTATTTCCACAATTTAATTAATTACAGGAATCAAAATTCAAAGTGGACCGATGGACAAGGAAAGAAGGAGGTGGGGGTATTACCTGTGTCTTACAAGACGGACGTGTGTTTGAGAAAGCTGGTGTCAACATATCTGTGGTATCGGGAACACTGCCTCCTGCCGCTGTGCAGCAGATGAGGAGCAGGTATGCCTTGATACTGTGCAGAGATGATCTTGATTCTTAGCTAATAATGTTTTAACGCTTAAATTCGCGTGGAATTAAAAAAAGTAAATAGCCTTTGTGTCCTTCCAGACTATTGTTTATGGGCATGCCAAATTTCTGATCTGTTTAGTTGAGGCTACAAATTTTAAATATCCATCTTAACTTTCGCATATTGGTGAGGTTCTCTTTAGTTTTATACATGTTCTGGTATATAATAAAGGGCACAAACCAGTGATGAAATGATTTTTCTTAGAGTGTACACACTCCTTTGATTAAATTATCGCACAACCGTTGTGCGATTGTCAATTGTTTTGCAGCCAATTCAATTAATTAGTTGCACAACTAAAAATCGAGTAGTGTGTCCACCTCCATATAACCTCATAGGAATCAAAGTGCGACTAAACAGTTTTGCGATAGTTTGATCAAAGGTGTGCGCACGCTCTTAGTGTAGATTCAAAAACTAAAAGTTACGTATTTTAGGCATACATTTTGTTCCTCTATGTTCGGACATTAATAATTATTTTCTTTTGAATGAAGAGGCAAGAACTTGCAATCATCAGAGCTGCCGTTCTTCGCGGCGGGGGTGAGTGCGGTGATCCACCCTCGCAACCCCATGGTGCCCACTGTGCACTTCAATTATAGGTACTTTGAGGTCAGGGATAAAGACGGTGAGTTAAGTGTGGGCTTACATTGAAAAACATGACTGATAATAAAGTTTTTCACGTGTATTTAAACATGCTTTTGTTTGTAACAGCATATAGTCTAAAATACTGAACTGTTTTCAACGAGTGAAGTGTCAATCTATTTGTGTTCTTCCCTAGAATGTTTTAGGGTCTAGAATCGCTTGTGATTATTGTTTTTTTTTAACTTCAACATTGGTATTCAAAAGGTGTCCAATGGTGGTTTGGGGGCGGGACGGATCTCACACCCTATTACCTCAACGAAGAAGACGCAATACATTTCCATCTCACATTGAAGGACGCCTGCGACGAACACGACCCCACATACTATGCCAAGTTAGTTATTTTAAGCATTGCATGGAAGACGAGCTCTTGCCCACGACTTCGTCCGAGTGGTATTAGAAAACATACAAACTATATGAATTACAAAAAGCTACGTATCCCTCGGGAACCGGACATATCTCGGGGATGAAGCTTATCCAAGTGTACTCCAGACTTTGTTTTATATCTGTGCCAAATTTCAATAAGATATGTTGAACCGTTACAGAATGATCGAGTAAACATTAAAAAACTAAATTAATGAATCCCACGGGAACCGTAACTATTCCAGGGATAAAAAGTAGCCTGTGTGTTCTTCCAGACTATGCTCTAAACCTGTGCCAAATTTCATGGAGATCCGTCTAGCCGTTTAGGCTACAAACGCTAACAAACATCCATCCATCTAAACTTTCGCATTTATAATATTAGTAAGATAAGTAAGATAATTTCTGACGCCCAGTAGGTTAATAGTTTTTTTTATGAAATAAACTTTACAGGTTTAAGAAATGGTGTGATGATTACTTCACGATTCCTCATCGCGGTGAAAGAAGAGGCATCGGTGGTATTTTCTTCGATGATATCGATTTTCCATCCAAAGACAAAGCATTTGCATTCATAACTTCTTGTGCGGAGTCTGTTGTGCCGAGTTATATTCCTATTGGTAAGTAAAAAATTAAATAATCTATAGATCCAAATAAATCTCTATTTTCAGAATATACTCTGATTGTTTTTTCGTTTGTAATTGCCAAATTGTTTAAAAACTTTTTAAGATTAACACACACAAACTCACAGACAACAAGACAAGCAGAAAATTAGAATTGTTGTGTTTAGTTTGATGTTGCTAAAATACTTGTGTGATTTTTTTATTTATTGTTTGAATTTCTGCCTACAGATTTACAGATACAATTTTTTTTATTACCCGACTAAGTTAGTGAGGTAATATTCAAGGCCTCAATGATCTCTATAAATGGATAGGTTAGTTAATTTTATATCTATGATTAGAATCCTGACCACTAATACCGCAACCGCCAAAACGGCAAGATAAATAGACATAAAATACAATGGTTTATAACCTATCCATTTATACAAGTCATTGGACATAGCCTAAACAACTTATTTTGACGAGTTGTACATTTCCCCTAAATGACATTAGAGTATTTTTTAATCTGTGGTTTTTATAGTACAAAAGCACAAAGACGACGCTTACGGTTACCACGAGCGTCAATGGCAGTTACTCCGTCGTGGTAGATATGTGGAGTTCAATCTGGTGTACGACCGCGGCACGAAGTTCGGCCTCCACACACCTGAAGCTAGATACGAGTCTATACTTATGTCGCTGCCATTAAATGCGGTGAGTGTTGCTAGGTTTTCGCATTCACAAATACTGAAATCTCTCTCTCTCTCTCTCTCTCCCCCCCCCTCTCCCCCTCTCTATCTCCCTCTCTACCTTCTGTTAAAAAACACTGTTCCAGTAAAATATGTAAAGTATCGATTTATTTTCTAATTTTTCACAGAGCTAAGATATATCTAGTTATTTTCGGAATTAATTGATATCTTATTCAAAACTTTTAAACATAACTGTGTATTAATCGTCTCTACATAGAAACTGAAATATTATTGGCTATACTATTCTACAATGTCTGTGAGGTATTTAATTATAACTTTGTTTAATATTTACAGAAATGGGAATACATGCACGAGCCTAAATTGAACTCTCCCGAAGATAAATTAATGAAAGTCCTAAAAGAACCCCAAGACTGGCTAAATATTGAAAAAGGGAAACGGACTGTGGGTTAATTCAGAATATTAAGTTTCACAAAATTTTGAGATGATTTATTTTTGTAAAAATTTTAAATGTATTATAATATTTGGTGTTGATTGATTGTTTAATTGCATTCCTTATTTATTTGTTATACGATAGAAGGGGTTAAATTCGCAGATGAAATTAAATTGATTATTGTAAAAACAGATTATTTTCATTAACTCTAACCTTTCCGACTTTCCACTTCAATAAGATTCTTATAGCTTGTTTTAATTAGTACCTGAAATCGTTTATGAAATGAAACTATAGGCACAAGCTATAACGTTAGTTAAACATAAATAGGAAAGAAAACAATTTTTAACCGTTTGATATAAAAACCACAGTTGAAAAATATCAAAACAAAACATTGTGTAATGGCAGTTTTGTAAAAAAAAAAATAGAAAGCGGCAACACTACAAAACGTCAGTTGTCATTCTGGTGATGGCTGTAATATTGTGGTTTTATAATTTGTGTTGTGTTTACTTGGCGATATAATTACTTAAGAAGAATAATTGCACGTCACTGAAACAACAATACGCTTAACAGTATCTAACTATTACGACATTCACGAGGTTGTGTTGGATGCAAAGAAGTGGCGCGGTTAACGGATGCATTTCCTCCATTCTTATGCCTTAAACGTATTGTAACGTTTGAAATCGTGATGTTATTGTTAATCGGAGGTAAAGATGCCTTTTAAGTTGAAGTTGAAGAAGACGCGTCAGTACAATGTAGCTTCGAAAAGCTTGTTTGTGATCAGTGTTGAATTGTTAGACGGCGGGGTTGCAGATTGCACTCTTTCCGTGGACAGCACGGGTCAGGAGTGCTTGGATAACGTATGCCAGCGGCAAGCGATCAACCAGCCGGAGTTCTTCGGTTTGCGGTACGTGAATCGTAGCCAACAGCCGCGATGGGTCCAATTGGAACGCCCTTTGAAACGCCAGTTAGACAAATACGCCTCTTCCCACCAGTTGTACCTTCGTGTAATGTATTATGTCATATCTGGCACCAGTTTGATTACGGACGAAGTCACGCGATACCATTACTTTCTACAGTTAAAGAATGACTTGATTGAGGGGCGTATTATCTGTGATTGTCAACAAGCAGTGGTATTAGCATCATATAGCCGGCAAGCTGAGTACGGGAACCATGACCGGGAGAGGCATACCGTGGAGTACTTGAAGAATTTATTGACATTTCCTAAACAAATGCTAGATGGAGGTCAGATAATTGATGGCAGTACATTGGCGGAGACGGGCCGGCTGGAGTGGCTTACGGCTGCTGTTATACAACATCACATGTCCCTACACAACATGTCACAGGTATGTAATGTATGATTTAAGTCATAAATTAAATGTTCTTTTAACTAGTATTGCAAGTATATTTCCAGATTTTTATAAGTTTAAAATATGTATGAAACAATAGTATTTAGAAAGTATTGATGGATTGTATGAAAGAGGATATGCTTAAGAAGGGAGTCAATTTAGTTATGACGGCTGATAGAGATGTATGGAGCAGTACATACTATGCCGACCCTCTTTAGGGTAGGTTAATGATATTTTTATGTATAGTGTGTACAATATTTAATAATTACTTATTTTTTAATTCATTATCAGTATCAAATAAATTAACCAAACCTGTTCTTAAAAACTGGTAAAGTTAGCACCAATTGAATTCTTGTTTTTGAGATAACAAAATCCAATTTGCTTGAAACTCCTGTTGCTTGTGACTAAATAAAACAATTTTAACTGCTGCTTTATGCTTATCCTTTTCAATACTAGTTATTTCTCTTTGACAAAAAAGGTAAGGAAACCATAGATTAACCAATAACAAAAAAGAATAGAACTTACATATAAATGTGAAAGGTTAGTAATTCTAGACAAGCATCTTAAATGTTGTTTAGATGGATGCTTGTCGCTATATATCTTTGGAACAGCTCAATAGATCTTGCTAAAATTTGGCATAGACAAAGTGAACTGATTAAGATTTTTTTGCATGGCCTGAATCGCAAACAGCTAATATTGGCATTCTTATTTTCAACACTGCGTAACAGACTGATGAAAATAAAATTTACATCTGTTGTAAAATAATTACTGTTATATATAACATCTACTCGACTTTTATCTTAAATCCATGCATCAAACATTTGTAATGTGACCCAGATAGTGCTAATGAGTCACTGTGACAATGATTTCCTAACCTGCATTAACTGACTTTATCAATTGTAACACTGATTAGAAAGTATATATTTTATAGTTAACTAGCTGTTCCCGTGCAGCTTCATCCGCATGAAATTATAAAAACTTTTATTGTTTACATTCAAATTATCAATTACAAATCTAAAACTGACATGACGACAACCTTGCTTCCTTGATGTTGGCAGCATCTTATAGTCTCTTTCCCACATTAGGGTTTTTATCCAAAATATTTACCCCCTAAGTTTAATGGTGTTAAAATATATAGCCTAAATCATGACGTAAGTGCAGGGCTTATTATTAAAAAAAGACTTATTCATAAATATACTGTAATTGTTGACATCTTAAGCAACAAAGAAGTGTGTGTTTACGCTTTATTATAATAGTATAGATTGTCCTATAATCTTACTAGTATAAATAAAAGTTTGTATGTGTTTATGGGTATGTAGGAAGGCTTCTACATGGCTGAATGGATCTTCATGTAATTTAGCATTTGGCACAGTCTAGAAAAATACATAGCCTACTTTCTTTTGTTTTTTAATTAAGCGCGGGAGTCGCGGGCGTTAGCTAGTACCCAATAAACAAATGAATTTTTTGTGGAATCTGTTTTTATCAAATTATGTGATAGTATGTGGCTTTTAAATTGTTATTATTGTTGTTGATTTAAACTGATTTTAAATACTATAGTGAGCGCCTTCCCCCACCATTGGCTGTTAGAGCCTCAGATAGCCTAAAAATAATGTCACTGTCAGATAAGGGACCAAAATCCGATTAATTCATCACATATTTTACATGTTAGATTGCTATCAGACAATTTAAAATTTGCTAGTACTAACATTTAGTGGTTTTGTTTGATTTTCTTAATAAAAAAATTACACAGAAACAAACATCAGGTCAGCAAATTTTTAATTAAATAACAATTAAATAAGGAAACCTTAATTCACACTTATTTAAGCTTGTAAGTCTCGAATTTCCAATAGGTATTAGCCTTTATGGCTTCTTAAACTGTTAATAAATAAAATCTTGTTGATTTTCATTCTCGTTACACGAAAGAGAAGGAAGATAAATTGATGAAATAAGGAAAGTGATAATGTTTCTAATTTTATGATAACCTCAAACTAAAAATATTTTTTGACGTCATTTCAGTATAATCTATACCTATACTATTAAAGCATAAACACACACTTCTTTGTTGCCTAAGGTGTCAGCAATCACAGCATATTTTCGAATAACTCTTATTTTAATAAACCCTCTACACACGTCACGCTTTAGGCTATATATTTTCACGCCGTTAAACTTAGGGGTATTTTTGATAAAAACCCTAATGTGGGAAAGAGACCATAAGTTGTTGCCAACATGAAGGATGAAAGGTTGCCATGGTTTGACTCATGTCATGTCATGTCATTTTGACATTTGCAATGAATAATTTGACAAATGTGAACAAAAAAATTAATTTTTATAATTCTATGCGGATGAAGTTGCACGGGAACAGCTAGTTCCATTTTAAATTAGATATTTTCTTTGTATTTGTCTCATAACCCTTCTATGACGTAAACCAGTTTACGCGCAAATTTAAAATTAGGTTAACAGTTATGGTGCTAAATATATTCCGTGCGTACTGGTATTCATTAATAAATACCATGGATATGAGTCAAACATATATCTTGTCAGCCTTCGTGCGTAGAATACTGGAATAGTTTTATGTACAATGCAAGTAAAACGCCATTCTAGTCATAAATGCTTATGGCACAATACTTGTTCTAGGACTGATTACAACCTGTTTGTCTAAATAACTGGCTTTTAAATACCACTCAAAGTGGTTTAATGGCAACTAAATATGGACATTTCTCATTGTACACTTAAATACTGGGTTACGTAGGTACAAGCTGCAAAAAATGTACATTAGGGTGTCTGTTTTTGTAAACGACGCTAGTTAAAGCCTGCTACACATATTCAGTTTTTACTCAACAATTGAAACTGTACAGTTATGCTGTGTATATAAGCTAAATTTATCTGTCAATTATACTGTATTGTGCAGTTAAAATTGACGTTTTTCGGGGTAATGATAGATCACTAGCATCCAACAATGTTCTTTCGCCCGCGTCTCATTCCTCGTGTAATTAAAAAATAAACAATAGTAAGTTGCCTATGTGTTCTTCTAGATTAACAATTACATCTAGGCCAAATTTCATCGAGATCCATGCAACAGTTTAGGCTACAAACTGTAATATCCATTCATCCATTTATCTAAACTATCGCATTTATATCTTAAGTAAGATTAAAATATGTTATGACCTAATTTATTAAAAATTCTCATTGAAATGGACAAGGGTTACGTCATTAAATCAGTCAGAAAAATTTTTCTATGAAAGAATTTCCATTCAAATTTCAAATAGTCGACGAATTAAGCGGATTCCGCAGCGCACGCGCTTTGCATGCCAATTGACAACTTTACAGGCTTTGCATCTAAATGAAAAACATTGTCATGCAAAACCTGCCTCTGAAACTAATTTCCAAAACTGAACTCGACAATTTAACGGTTCACTGTTAACTTTTAAATTTTAACATTCTGTGAAGATAAAAAACATGACTTTTTAAGTTTTGTAATATATTACTTTATTTTTGAATAATCCTTTATTTAATAAAAAGCCCTACACTTACGTCAGGCTTTAGGCTATTTATTTTCAAGCTATTAAACTTAGGAGGTAAATATTTTGGATAAAAACCCTAACGTGAGAGGGACCATAAGTTGCTGCCAACATCAAGGAAGCAAGATTATCATCATGTCATGTCATTTTGACATTTGTAATTGATAATTTGACAAATGTAAACAATAAAATAAAATTCTCTTAATTTCATGCGGATGAAGCCGCTCGTGAACAGCTACTTTAAGGATAAAAAAGATAAAATAGACTCTTCTATCAGACTATCCTCTACATTCATGCCAAATTTCATGAGGATCCGTTCAGTAGTTTACGCAGCTATAACATCCATCCATCAATCTATACTTTCGCATTTATAATATTAATAAAATAAATAAAATTAGACATGTTATCTTTTAGAAATACCAGACGATATATTTCCTATAACCACTTCGTCACTCCCACGTTCATGTTCCCAGGCGCAAGCTGAGGAGGGCTTCATCAGCGCATGCCAGCAGCTGCGGGGGTATGGACAGGAGATGTTCAGCGCGCGAGACCAGCTGGATCAGAGCGAGGTGACGCTGGCCGTCTCTCTCACTGGCATTAGAGTCCTCACGGAGACCAGCGACACGCCCACCTTCTACAGGTCAATACTTAATACAGTTGACGGGCCAGCACTTTAATAGCATTGTATTGTTGTTTTATAGACGGCTCTGTGTTTTTTCTCGAATATAGAAATGATTGCTCATGTAAAAAGACACAGAACCTTTCCCAAATACTTTAGTTACTAACTCCCCTTATAAGAAAAGAGCTTTCATAGGAGTTGCCAAGAGTAAGAACAGCTTCCTCCTTTCTCCAGAGAATGGTAATCCCATGAGTGATCTGAACTGCAATGGAGACTCGGGCTTCATGCTTATTTATGTAAATTGTTTTTTTACACATAGATGGATGGATATAACGAACGTAATCAACCATAAACGGACGTTCAGCGTGGAATGTCAGAGACCTTTGGGTTCAGCGGCGTTCGTCCTCCCAAGTCCTGAAGACGGCAAATACGTGTGGAGAATGTGCGTCCAGCAACACACCTTTTACATGAGGCATCGACCAGCTCTCACCACTAATGTGGTGCATGATGAACCACGACCTAACTTTCAGGTAGGTTTTATGAACTACCGTACACAGTCCATTTCTTCAATATAATATATAATCCAACGGCTCTCTAGCTTAAGGGCATTAGACGACTTATGCTGGGTTGCTAGTTTCCATTTTTTTTTTCCTAGTGATCCATTGTTAGGTAAAACCGTTTTTCAACGGAGTAAAACTGTTGTCTTATGAAACGGAAACCCATACCAAGTATTAATCGAACCAATAACTAATGAAAGGTTAAAAATAGCAGGAAAACCGGCAATAAAAGAGTTATCAAAATTGCCAAAATGTATTCTTGTCCCTATCATATGTTATAGAAATTTAGATAACGATATATTTGTAGATATGATTGAGCAAAGATCCGCGATGTTTATTTTGTCTTGTATTTAAGTTGGTAGGAATCGTTTAATCTCTTCAGTTAGAAAAATATTTTCTAACAACATATTGTGTACATCCAATTATAAGATAATCTATTTCTCATGCTGGGAACGGAATCACTCGATATCATCTCATTTGTCTTTCAATCGAGGTTATGAATTAAAAAATGCTGACAGCCTCATTGTTGCCAAATGTTACAATCTTTTGTTTCATACAATTTCGTATTTACTATCGCCATCGGTGCGCTCTGCTGAGTACCAACGTAGAACGTAACATGTTCATGTGCACGCACAACCGTATAGAAAGTAAGAAGTCTGTTGTGTATTAGATCTATTTAAAAAACTACTTGATTACGTGCAAAAAATCTGTTCAATGACGTAGAACTTGAGTGTTCTTAACACACTTTGTAATACTTTTACTAATGATTTCCTTTAATGGAAAACAACCAGTGTGTATAGATTAAAAGATATGCTCGAGAGCATTTACTTTAACTTAGGTACACTACGAATATCTACTCTAATAGTATCTTAATTTAACATAGTCAAAATCTTTTCATTTGTACACTATTAGGAGCACGGTTTATCTGAGAGCCGCGAGGAGTTAGACGTGCGGGAGTGTGCTGGGTTAGGGGCAGGCTCCCGATTGGAGCCGCTGACAGCCGCGCACCGCGCACACTCCACCTCCTGCCTAGAGCTGGCAGACCATCCTCCGCAGCCACTCCACAGAAACAGGTCCATATACATACACACCTGGGAATACGCGCAAATACCCTCACATTCGTAACGCTATGGTATTTTTTACAGGGCACTACTCCCTTCCTACAGGCCAGCACCTGACTACGAAACAGCAATTCAACAGAAATACCAGCAACAAAGAGCAGAGGCACAAATACGATATCAGAACCACCACGCACACTCACAACTCCTCGCCACCTCCGCCAAGCCACTAGTCTACGGCTCCCACCCCGACATCCCCGGCATACACTACCCCGACGTCACCCGACATACAGTCTCCGTCAACCAGGGTGTAGCCACCCCTGAAAACTACGGCCTCAAGTTCCTCGCCAACTACCCTTTTGCTGTCAACCCCAACGTCCAAACAGACCACGCCCTCCACTACGTTAACGTATACAAGCCCCCGCCTCCTTATCCCTCCAACGGTCTCGTCTCAAACTCTACCCCAGACCTAGCCGTCGCTAGCCAAGCTCTTAACTACCACAGGGGGTATATCAACAATCACGTGTCAGGCTCCAGCCCTGACCTCGTCTCCACCAGGTCCGCCCTCAACAGACAGTACCTCGGTTACCTGAACCAGGGTCATAACGTCGTCAGTTACGCCAGACCCAACCTCCTCCCCGCCACACACGGCACTTACAACAACCTCACATCAGTCCTAGACCCCAATCCCCATATAATTATAGACCCCCACCATATATCAGATAACATACAAAAAGTATACGACGAAAGAGGTAATATTATGTACTCGATGCCGATGAGAAGGATATCATATCAGCGACATCTAGTGTTACCTCAACAGCAGATAAAAATCAACGACACACAAGAACCGATATACGAAAACGTTCCCTTACCCTGGCAGAGTGAGAGAACAATGCGAGATAGAGCACAAAGTCTTACCACGACAGATGAGATAGCACGACAAAACGAAAGAAATAACAGCCATCCTACAATAAATAGCTACGGGAACCCTAATCCTATAAACCTACCAAACTACCGTCACCCAGTCAAAATTGAAACTGATAATCATTACGTGAACGCACAAATCATTAAAGGTGTTAGAGAAACCAGTGTGCCAAAAGATGAATCTAGTCGAACCAAGACTGAAGATCCTAACATAGCAATAGATAAGTTATCTATAAAAACAGACGAGAAAGATTACGATGAAACTCCATACCAGAGTCTGTCTACCCACAAAGTAACCAATATAAGTAAATCATCAGATAATGTGACCTCTATATCTATTCCTGATATAAAAATCGGTCAAAACAATAATATATCACAAACAAGTATAACAGACTCAAATGCAAACACAACATATACAAGTGTTGAGTTAGAAAACTCTAAAAACAGTGTAAGCAGTAAGGAGAAGAAGCGAAGACGTTGGGGAGTGTTTATGGGCAGGAATAAGAATGTAGAAGTGAAGAGTGCGACCTTAGGGAGGGACAGAGCTAAAGTGAATCAAACCCAACCTGCTAACAAGCACAGGTGGTCCACTGGATTGCCGAAATTCCAACCGTTACCTCCCAGTATAACCAAAGAAACTCTGGTAAGTGAATAATAAAATCACATACAAGTACTTTGTAAAATCTTAATAGAAATTCTTGAGTCTGGTTATTTAAACTTTGACTATTAAATGACAGGACCTGACTAGCCAACATACGTGCTTTTGTTTGTGTGCTTGTTTTGCTTTAATAGTGTTATAATTCTTTAACTTCTAGTGCCAATTGCTGGAACGCAAGATGTGCGAAGACCAACTGTCTTTCGCATTCGAGCAGATTCCTAAAGGACGTGAGGGGGCGGGGCACGCGCTGGCCACGCCCCCCGCCCCCTCGAGCGACGACCACCTCCCATATGAGGACAACCGCGTGCGTCTGCATCCCACACCTGACAACCCTCACGGGTACATCAATGCATCACATATCACGGTGAGTTCAACAAATATTTTATTTCTTAAATTCAGAAATTAGCTTTTGAATTCTTCCGTGCTGATATAAAAAAAAAACTTATTATTCTATACGCTATTTCAGACTTTATTTACTTTTTCTGTGAAATTTGTCTAGATCCATTACTTGCTAAATTAATAACCAAAGTTATAGTAAATTTAGTTAGGACTTACTGACCTACTTAGTGTTGTTTTACACTAAGAGTCTTATTTAACAGCAATAAAATTAAAAACCTAAAAAAAGTTCATCAAATCTTTAGAATTCACTGTCTAATTTCTATTCCCAGATGACAGTGGGCAGTTCGCAACGCTTCTACGTGGTGATGAAGTGTGGGAGTACTGGCGGGAGCAGTGGGCAGACCGCCGCCCACGTGTGGGCGTGCGTGTGGCAGGTGGGCGCGCGGCTGCTGGCGCACGTGGGCGACGACCCGCCCCCCTACCTGCCGCACGACCAGCTCGCTACTGACTACGGACAGGTAATATATTATAAATTTCTTGACTAGTAGGGCTTTTTTTAAAAAAAATAATTATTCAAAACTAAGCTATAATTGCTGACATCTTAGGCAACCAAGAAGTGTATGTTTACGCTTTATTATAATAGTATAGAAGTATTACAATTATTTATTCTTTACTAGATTTGTCAGGATCGTTGTATTTAAATAGTATTTATTACGTTTCAGTTCAACGTGTGCGCGGCGCGGTCGTCGCACGCGGCGTGGGGCGGGTCGGTGCGCGTGCGCGTGCGGCGCGGGGCGGGGCCGGCGGCGCGCACGCGCTGCCTCTGGCTGGTGCACTTCGCGCGCTGGCCGCACTCGCACCCCGCGCCTACTGACGTCACACTCTTCCTTGGTAACTACTAACTATTTATTATTATTGTTTATTAAAAAAAATCTAAAAAAAACAATGTCTTACAAAACTATGTATATATGTATATCTATACTTCTATACTTTTATAATAAAGCGTAAACACATTTCTTTGTTGCCTAAGATGTCAGTAATCACAGCATAATTTCGAATAACTCTTCTTCTTAAAAAGCCCTACACTTACGTCACGCTTTTGACTATATTTTCACGCCATAAACTTAGGGGGTAAATATTTTGGATAAAAACCCTAATGTGGGAAAGAGACCATAAGTTGCTGCCAACATCAAGGAAGCAAGATTGCCAAGTTTTGTCATGTCATGTCATTTTGACATTTGCAATTGACAATTTGACACGTGTAAACAATAAAATAATTTTATGCTGGAGAAATCTCACGGGAACAGCTAGTATCTATATAATAACCATTTCTTAAGTGATATGTATAATGAGTTGGCACGTGGGTTAAATGAGTGTTCTTGTCCAAGACGTGCCAAGTACTAGGCTTATTCATTTTGGCCTATTTGGCACACTTGAGTACATAATTTACTAGTTGGTTCTACGTATAAATTAATAATTAAGAAAATTGGAAAGACTGCAAAATATAGATGACCAGCTGTTTCCTGCAACATCATCCTCATGGGATTTAAAAATCGACTTTATTGTAGCCTATGTGTTCTTTCAGACTTTACTATACTATAGCAAATATCCATTGATTCATCTTTCTACACATTCGCTATTACATTATTATTCTATTTAAAGGAGATAAATAGATTTAAAACATGTTTTCCGTCTAGACTTCCTAAATGAGCTGAACGGTCTGCGGCTGGTGTGCGAGGCGGAGGCTTCGGAGGAGAAGCAGCCGCTGGTGTCGGGCAACGCGCCGCTGGCGCTGAGCTGCGCCGGCGCGGGCCGCAGCGGGCTGGCGCTCGCCGCGGACCTGCTGCTGCACGTGCTCGACACCAACCAGGTATACGCCCTGAACGATAGATGGCGCTGTTCACAAAAATTACTCAATATCAGAGGGCGCCACTTTATACGATTAATCTATAAATGCGCACTGCTGTATTAGACAACATTCCAAAAACCATGGATTTAAAAAGAACTTTATTCATAAAATATGATTTAATTTTGGTTAAGTAACTTAGTAGATTTTCAATGTAAACGGCTATTTTTAATTACCAGAAAAATGTAAAGCTAACAATCGCCGATAATGATCAAATTTTGAATAGATTCTCATACACTAAGGTATTTTTATTTGTATTAGTTAATTATACTTATTTGTAATTTAACGTTGTAAACCTCATAATACATTTTACATTTCATTTTTCTTTGTAAGCGATGTTTTTAAGAATAAAATATCTTTAAACCTAAAATATATCTATTTGACGTAACTTTGACTGGAATATTATGTGTTCCAGGAGCTGGACATCCCGCGGACTATCGGCCTGCTGCACCAGCAGCGCGCCGGCCTGCTGCAGCACGTCCAGCAGTACCGCTTCCTGCACCAGCTGCTGCTGCACCACCTCAAGAGGTCCAGGCTCATATAGACTGCACCAACATTACAATGACAACCAGTTCAATCATAGAAAAGTAGGCGAAATCGATTTGACGTAAAAGAAGATGGTTTATTAACTTTTTTTTATGAAAATGTCCCTTTCCTGTCTGTGCTCTGTATATACAGCAAGGGTCATTTTCTTAATCAGTTTTATTTTGTCCTCTTGTAAATACAGTGGAGGGGACAATCAAGAGACATATTTTTAATCGTCAGTTTCCTGTTTATTCTCCCCTTTGTCTGAGAGAACACATAAGTTGGGAAGGGACAATTGTGTAGGCAGAGGAGAGGACAGGTGACAGTATTGTGTAAAGACACAACCTTGTAAGTTATTAAAAACGGTCATTTTATTTGGAATATCAAATTTACATTGTTTTCTACCTCTGCTTAGTCTCATACGTACTAGGATTGATGAGGAAAATAAAATCGAAATAGATAAAAATTATCAAGAACGATATCTGTTCTATTTATTTTCTTTGTTTGATTGAAAAACAAAACTCACAAAAGTACAATATTTGAGGTTATAAAATTTTTAAATATATGATAAATCATTCATTTATAAAAATCGTTATATACATCTTAGGGCCTGTCCCACCACTGGCTAATAAGGCTCAGATAGCTTACAACGTCACTGTCAGATAAGGGAACAATTTCCATCACATGTTTTACACGTTGGATTGTTTTTAGACAATTTACAATTTGGTGGGAGTAGTGTATGGCCACGCTGTTTACTTGTGTCATGGTGTCATGCCAGCAAGTCAGTGGTGTCCGAGCCACTAACAGTACAGTGGGACAGGACCTTAATCTTATATCTATACGTATTCTATTGTAAAAAATATATAAACTTAATAAAATTGATTTAATGTTATAACATTGGATTATGTCATATCAAAATCGTATTAAAAAGTATTATTTTAGACAGGGTTTGTGCCTAAACTAAATGTTTTTATATGCAATAAATATATCAATTATAATGCGTTTCAAATACAAATATGTTAAAAACATCTAGTAAAAGTACAGATTAAAAAAATGTAACTCGATTTTTAAAATGTTTTTGTTGATTTTTTTCGTATCGTGACGTCATAATTTAGTTCGATTTTCAAATTTTATTTGGAACGCATTATATTTAGTTTTTAAGTGTAATATGTGCCTTTTTTAATACTGATCTGACATGTGCCTTTTTATTCATAATTAAGGTTTTTAAACTTATCTAGTTTAACATAATTAATATTTTTATAATTCTGTCTCTGAAAAGGTCAATACAGAAATCTATACTAATATTATAAAGATTTTTATTTTTGTATTGAAATAACTCAAAATCTACTGCACAGATTTTTAAAAAAAAATCACTATTAAAAAGCTACGTTATCACTCAGTAATATTTGCTATGTAATTTTTTTAATTGTACGCGGATGAAGTCGCGAGAAACAGCTAGTATATTATAAAATATTTTAACAATATAACCATACTAAAATATATGCAATTCCAATTAAAGAAAATCCACGTTTTGTGTTATTTCTTCCAACGTTATTATTTGAATGTCTTTGCTTTTTATTTAATGAACTAGCTGTTTGCTGCGACTTTGTCCACGCAATATTAAGATATAAAAGTATCTTATAATATGTCCGTATATGTCAGTTACCCTTTAGTGAAAGTCCGTTGAAATCGGCCCAGCCGTTTTGGAGGTTGCCCGGAATAAACGCGACTTGCGGACAGACAGACAGACAAAAAAATTTTAAACGCGATTTTCGTTATCAGCAACGTAAATACATCTTCCCGAAATCTGGATTTTTTCCTTTGATATTACAGACACTCCAATTTTATTATATGTATAAATAAACTCTTAGAGTTACAATAATTCTTTTCACCAATAGAAAAGTACATTTATATGTTTTTACTCGTTATTTAAAAAGTCGCAAAATACAGTATTGAATAATCGTGTTTTAAATATAAAAATCATTTTTTAACAATGTTTCTCGTATTGGTATCAGTTTTGGTGCATTCAATGTGTTCAAATCACTTACATGTATTTTATTATCTAGTCGATGGCAGCTACATTTTTAAGTTGTAAACTTAGTTAACTTCATCACTTGAGACTTTATTTATACTTGTCTCAGTATTTTAATCTGTAAATGATTTTTTTTTTATTTTTAAAGTTATTTTACATTTTTCAGTATTTTAAAAGGAAATTCCGCACAAAAGTCTGCAAAAAATTCATTGTTTTAGATTTTGAAGGCAAATGGTTTTGCTTTCTTTTATTTTATTTTTAATTTGAAAATATGTTTAACTGTGTATTTTGTAGTTTGCTTCAATTGTAGTTTTTTTTATGTTTTTTTTTCTGTATATTAATGTTAATGTATTTTTTTTGTATTAACTAAATCTTTGTTCTTAGATTTAAAATATTTCTCGTTGATTAACTGCATATCTCATTTTATATTCGTGTTTGTATTTTTATATTATTTTAGTGTATAACATAATGTTGTGTAAAATTCGCTCACATCTGTTGGTAGCAGATTTGTGTAGATATTGTATACAATGTGTAGTCGTGTTTGATGTCGAGTCATTGAAATCGATTTTAATTAAAATAATGTATTAAATTTACAATAAAATTGAATGAAATTTGTAACATTTTTTTAATTTACGAATACCTATTTCGTTTTTTTCACAATTAGACAAAAATATTTTGTTAAATAAAGCTTTTTTCCAGGTTCTTCAAATAAAACAAATAAATTGGTACAGTCTATTTATTCTGTATAAAATATTAATCTATCTTAACCTAAACCTTGCGTTAGGGGGGTGGGTAATAAGGTCTGGGGGGTGGGCCGGGCAGCAATGTCCTGTGGAGGGGGCCGCGCGTCGGCATTGGGGGGAAGTAGTTGGGAGGCGGGACGCTGACGGGAGCGCCGAAGCGGGGGTGACTTGGGGGTGGTTCCCGGTATGATAGTGGAGGCAGGGTATGTGGTGGCACCGTGTGTGGAGGAGGGGGATGAACAGGGGGTATAGGATGCATTGGGGGTGCAGGATGTGTGGGAGGAACGCTGTGAGGTACATGGGCAGGGACGGTGTGCATCGCTCCGGGAGGAGGGGCACTGTAAACTGGAGGTGCGAAAGGTATTCCAGGATAGCTGGGGTAAGTGAACCTCAATGGCTCCATTTTAGGCGGCTCAGGCTTCGTCTCGCCTCCGTTTTTGAGTGGCGTGGTGACAGGTTTACTCGCGACAGCGGCGACAGGCGACGCGGAAGCGGGCGGTGTAACGGAGGGCGGCTTCTTCTCGTTTTTTGGCTGCTTGGCAGTGTTCTCATTTGGTGAATCCCCACCAGATTGTTGCGTTTGAGGTGAGTATAAGTCTAATACCTGTGGATTTTAGACAGTTCAGATAGTGCAAAGGTTGAAAATATAGACAGTACAATATTTTGATAACCAAAATAACTTTTCGGATTAAAGATTTTAGAGCTTTGGAGGTGCAGTTAAGTACTAAATGGGAGGAGACCATAATCCTATAAATCCAGATCTTACCAACACCATGTACTAACAAGTTTATCAAATTTTATTTGTACATGACATTCTCATTGTCGAAGAAAACATGATACACCCTGAAAATTTATATGAAGAAACTTCAAAGATATGTGTAAAGTCAACCCTCTGAGGGTCTCATGGTCTAAGGCATAGTCAACTAAAACTTAGATTCCGAACTCCTCAGTGGGGACATATATTGTACTTGTAATTTGCAATTTATCATACAAACCTGATGACAAATATCCTCCAGTAGGTCCGTAGTGATGTCTTCAACAAACATGTCCCACCAGGCATTATGTTTTGGAGTGCGGCCATTCCAGTCCACTATTTCAAACTTGCTCAACTTGCCTGCCAGGAACATGAGGGCCACTGCTATCACTTCCGGCTCCCATTGCAGGCATAGTGTAGTACATAAACTGAAGAGAAAATACATATTTGTTTAAAAAAACTAAACTATTATGTATTCAGTCTTATATTGCTTAAAAAACATTAAAAATATTTGCTTTTCTTTTCAAAAGTTAGTTGTTAATTAAAACTATGTGTTACAATAATTAGTAAAGTCTAATTACTTACCTATCATTAACAAACGTCCACGCCATCTGCACCATTTTCTGTAACTTTGATTTATCTCCTTTCAAACATTTTGCATACTTTAAAAGGTATCCATAGGGGTGTTCGACTTGCAAATCGAACTTTATCGTCTGAAGCAAAATCCTTTCTAACGTCATCACCTCCTCCTTAGGATCATCACCGAAACTACTAAATTTTTGTTCAGATATCAAGGGCTTTGCAACCTTTATAATGTCCTTGCACTTTTTAGGTGTTTCTTCCACTTTGCCCGCAAGAAACAGGCAGCAGCACGCCGTGATATACCTTGGGAATGTCTTGAAGGAGTGGAACATGTAGAATCGGTGGAAGTAAACAACACCCGTAGCAACTGTGTTATAACCTAAATCCATCTTCGATCCCGTGTCAATAATAAACCTTGCACCTTCTTTTCGATACCGATTTTCTGTTTCAGTGCTAATTCCATCGCGAAATGACGGCGTATTCTGCAGATCCTTCTTATCGTAGTACCAATAAGGCATTATTGATATATAAAAGTAAAAAATATTAACTATTTATCACTACTTCTCGAAAACTGACATTCGACGTCAAAAACGATTATGTTATTTTAGGGATGTAATGTTTTGTAAATCTTATTACCAACAATGTTGCTATACGGAACAGTAATGTAATATGAAAAATAATCCGTCCCCGTATTCAGTTTAATTTCCACTTAGAATTACAATTCTAATAAAATTTTGTCAATCTATTTTATAAATATTTATTTTGATATGGTGCTAATATAAAAGAAACATTGGCAAATCGGGACGTCAGGTGATTACAGTACAACGATGGAACATCCCTAAGATATTTTTTTAAACACATAAATTAACAAAAAACTGTAAAGAAATATGAAATAACCTTGTAACATAACATAACATAACAAAATAATAATATATTTTTGTCAAAAAATTAGATAGCCGTGAAATATAACGATAAGAATATTATGATGATTGGAAACCGTATCTTATATTACTCTCGAACAGCATAGAATTTATTAATATGTGAAAAAAATGTATTTCACGAGTATTGTATTACAAATAATTTTTTAACAATGCATCATTTAGCTGATTCAACAAATCTAATTTAAGAAAAAATAACTAAATTTTCCGTGGTCGCGTTGTATAACAACGCGTGCGCAAAAATATTAAGTTCAGGACTTGGTCAGGACCTTTTACTTAATTGGTATATTTTTGTTTGATATTTTCCGATTTTTGACAAAATGTATATCTTACATAGCTCCAGCTGCTTTCTACATAACAATAAATGTAGGAAGAGTACATGTTGTTGTGTCCGCATAGTACATAACTTTATTATCCAGACACTTCAATATTTGAATATTTTATTTAAATACTGCACTTTGTGCAAGAAATATATTTTCTCATAAATATAAGTAATTTTGTTGGATATTTTAATGTAGTATTTATTCATATCCGATTTGTTTTCTTTTTCATGATGTTTTGCGCTGTGCGTTTATCGCAAAAACGATAGTTACCCAATAATGTTTACAACTCGAGTCCTGATTTATTTGCAAACATTATTTTTTTCAAACTTTTTAATGCCTGTAAAATGTTGAATTTGTGGTGCTGAACTAGAAGATGTAACGATATATGTATTTGAAATGACAAATAATTCGACCTCACGCGAGAGGCCAATACCTTATCTCAATTGCTAATGTAATGCCCGCCTCGAAAATACAAGTTGCGCTTACGCCAGTCAGGCAGTCGACGTCAGACCAAAATGGCGCTTCGAGTAGGTTTTACATTTGTAAAGTTAAATTCACTACGACAAGCTACTAGGGTGAGTTATAATATCCACCTATTAAAAGATAATAATAAAGAATATTTATGAGTATAGTATGAAGAAGTTATAACTAAAAATTAAAAATCTTTTTAAGCAACAAAAAAAGTTGTAGCTACCAGTTTGTTATAAAAATTGTGGTTAGCAATAACAAGTTTGGAAGCAAAGTTAAAACGTCGAAAACAATTATGAAACACCTTTTTGTTATTTTTTTATTTAAATTAACTTTGATTTCGTTTATAATTTTATTATTTACTTTTTCACCATGCAAATCATCTGATATGTTATCTGTTAAGAAGCACGGTACATTTGAAAATAACCCTTATTGCGATGAGAAATAACTAGTTTTTCATTTAAATTTGTTATAGATTCTAATCAACAAGATAATGCGAATTGTTTACATTTGTTTTAGTCGTTCTTTTTTAATTTATGAGGCAACTTATTGGAAAATAAAATGAGGACTCGTTATTATGTGTAAAATTGTATTTTAATTTAGTTTTTCATGCCATAAACAATTCGAAATAGAGTTCTTAAACTGCTTAAACGATGAAAATAACGAAAGCTAGTGAAAGTAAAAATAACGTTTTAATTTATAGCTTCTATCAACACACACGAGGCCGGATGTGTGTCAGAATGGAGGAACATCCGATTTTCCGGGTGCTAAAGCTCCCTACGTGAATGAGATAAAGTTTCTGAACGAGAACAGTTACGACCCCATACCTATCTATCGAGTGATGGACAGCAACGGACGAGTTATCGATAGTAGGGAGGAGCCGAATATCGACAAAGAGACATTAATCAACATGTATAGAAATATGATCCAGTTAAATCAGATGGATAAAATTTTATACGAATCGCAGAGGTAATTTTATTTTTTATCACTAACGAAACTAAGAAAGCACTACACGCAATAAAAAAAAATGAGTATTTAATCATTAATTAAAGTGACACGTTTTATTGCTAAGTGAACTCCTGAGTTTTTTAGAATATTGTGTTAAAAGTATGTAATTAATGTTATTGGGAATGCCGCACTTCACTAACCACTAACCAGTGACAGAAGAAAGGATGTGGGCGTGAGCGTTGATGTTCTAATCGATCTAGTGCTGCGTCGCTACATCGGAACGGTATCGATTGTCGTTTTATCGGTAACAATAACACTTTCAGACAAGGTCGCATATCCTTCTACATGACGAACTACGGGGAGGAGGGTATCCATATGGGGAGCGCCGCAGCCTTATCCCCTCGGGACATGGTGTTCGCGCAATACCGAGAAGTCGGAGTACTCCTGCAACGGGGCATGACTGTCACCGAGCTGGTGAACCAGTGTTATGGCAATTGTGAGGACCTTGGCAAGGGACGACAGATGCCGGTCCATTATGGCAGCAAGCAACACAATATTGTGACCTTATCCAGTCCTTTGGGTGGGTGAACTGTTCAATTTCTTTTTAGCATTAAAGCAATCTAAGGATGTTAAGGTTTTACGGTTAAATGAAGCCAAACAATCTTAAGCTTCTTCTTCTTCTTTCGTCAAATTCTTCTTCAAAATACAAGTCCACGATCTCCTTTTGAAATATGCATAAACTTATGCTTTAAAACTAAATAGTCTACCAATAGATGGTTTCAGTCTTCTAGCTACTTGTTAAACTGTCTTTTAATCCCCAGCAACTCAGATGCCCCAGGCGGTGGGCGCAGCGTATGCACTAAAGCGCACGCCTAACAATGACCGCTGCGTCATTTGTTACTTCGGCGAAGGCGCGGCCTCTGAAGGCGACGCCCACGCCGCCTTTAACTTCGCTGCCACTCTTGACTGCCCCATCATCCTCCTATGGTAAGAATGAAAATTAATAATTCTTCAAATTATTCCAAGACCAACATAACCTATAAAGCTGAGATAACGAATTTCTATGAGATTTTAATTAAATTAAAAGTCATAAAGGGAAATTAATTCTGTCAGAATTCGGATCTAAATCAAGTTTATGCTTTATTACGGAAAAGCACAAAAACTCAGTGAAACGTAAACAACTGTAATTCAGACAAAAACAAAAACGAGCTAATTAAATAATAGATTAGAAGCTTAAAGATCACTTTTAGCAGAAGCTAGAAATAGAAATAGCAATTTCACTTATCACATCCTCTACCTTATCCTACTCCCGTAGGGGCGGCACCTCGTCCTCCAAATAACTATCATCCGTGTTCTCATTCACTCCCTTCTTAGGAACCTTTATCTACTAAAACTATAACTTCTTAACTATAACTTCTGATCTAAACTCTTTACATAACAGTAGAAACAACGGCTATGCGATATCAACACCTTCATCGGAGCAATACAAAGGTGATGGTATCGCAGCGCGCGGGCCCGCGTTCGGTCTGCACACCATCCGAGTAGACGGCACCGACACGCTCGCCGTGTACCGCGCGGTGGCCAGCGCTAGAGAACTGGCCGTCAGTAATAAACCTGTGCTGGTGGAGGCCATGTCTTACAGGTTGGTTGATCCTCGCACATATAGAATAAAATACATATACAAAAAAGCGTAGCGTAGACAAGAGACTGGTATACTTGCCGATGCTAGTCTACTTTTAAGAGTTTAAAACGGTCATATTTATTTATTTGCCCTCTGTTCTTAAATCCACTTCACTGTCTCAGATTTATCTAATAAGGAAAATTTAGAAAAAGTAATTTTTTACTCATAAAACGAAATCCAGAATACACTTCACACCTGTCTTCTGTAAGGTGGTATTTTACTGATCCGTCTATTCTGCAACGTTATTGCAGCCTCTTCAATCATCATGTTTTCGACTCGTTCTTCCACGTTCTCTTCTTTTTCTTCTAGAGTAGGACATCATTCTACTTCAGATGACAGCAGCGCGTATAGACCAGTTGAAGAAATACAAAAGTGGGCGAAAGATGAAAGTCCGGTACAGAAACTACGGCTTTACCTCGAAGGCAAAGGTAACATCACCCCAGCAACGAATGATCTAATAAATGTCGTGAGCTAGTGAGCGAGTGAGTGAGTGATTGAATTACTTAGAGAATGAGTTCTTGCTAATCACTCATGAACTGATTAACTAATTAAGTCTAGAATACTATTGCTAGTAAATCTTCTGTAGGGTATTGGGACGCGGAGGCGGAGACGCAATGTGTGAAAGAGGCACGAGAAACGGTGGTCAGAGCGATGCAGCACGCAGAAAAGAAGAAATTGCCGCACTGGAAGGAAATGCTAGAAGATGTCTATTACGATATGCCACCCAGACTACAGTTAGTATTTACATCTTTTATTAATTTTCTTTTTTCTCTTTGTTTGTAAATTAAATTCAGACTTCATTGTCACAATAATAGTGAATTAAAATGATGAATGATTATTTTATTTGGACACAGATCAATAATTCAAAAATCTTAAATTAATCGACGAACATCTATTAATTTAAATGATAAATCATGTCCATTATTTATAAATCATTTTGATCAAATATAAGTATCTATTTATTGGATAAAATTAATAAACATAATTACGTTTATTTGCAGAAAACAAATGAAAGAAATGGAGGAGCATCTCGAAAAATATCAAGAACATTATCCTCTGAACAAGTATTTGAATGAATAATATTGTCACGAATAGCAACAACAAGGCACGGAAGAAAATTCTCATTATTTACGATTATTGTTACACGCGAAAACATGGAGTTTTTTTTAAAATAAATGAATTTGTTTTACATTTTAGTGTCCTTTTTTAATCCGTCCTATACTTTTCCTAATATTTTTGTAATTTTCCTGTTAAAAAGCAGGGGGTACTGTTATTTTTCAACTTGTTACGGTATTTAAATTAGAATTGGGTGGAATCTAAAAAAGGAAAAGGTTTTTTATTCAATAAGTTCAGCGCTTAATAAATTTAACCTTATGAATGTCTGCGTAAAACGAAATAATTATGTCAATGTCACTTATACCTGTCAACTTATCAAACCCATGTTTGTTTTTGTTTACAATTTGCTTACGAGTACCAAAATAATTTAATTTTTAAACATAAATGAATGAAATCGATAAGACATGGCTGTAGATTTAAGTCATAATATTCGGTTTACACGTACTGATGTTACAGCAGTGAAACTTCATAAGGAATATGTTCTAGCAGGTTTGGTTATATTTATAAAATCGAAATATTACTAAAACGTGATTTTCTAACCTTTTTAGCTTATACCATAATTTGTTCGTAAACAAGTTTTGTTAATAAGTATTAAATAATAAAAATAATGTTGTTAACAGGAATTGGTAGCTCCCTTTACATCTATAAGAAGGATACTTTGAAAGTTGTTTCAATTCATGATAAAATACTTGAGGGTCAAAAAATATATGGGATTGAGATCTTTGAAGATGGTTCAACGTTATTAATATTCGGTGGTAAGCAGTATATAGTTTTAAAGAGGTCAAACCAAGAGTCCCAGTTATTTGATTTTTCTCCAGGAAGTACAGTTTGTGATGATTGGCTGCATAGTGGGACTTGGTTGTCTAGCACCAAAGTTGCATTGTTAACAGCCCATAATGTTGTCCAGGTAATCTTAATATTATCCCAATATTTATTTTTAAAATTGCAAATCTTTACAAATAGGTGGCTTCTGTTAACTACCGTTTTTATCTGTCCCTAAATAATCTATTTATACAGTAGAATCTCGATAACTTAAACCTTGGTAGCTTAAAAACCCCTATAATTCAAAAAATAATATGGTTCCTTCCCATCAGAGCCCAAAACCTCTATGGTTTTACTGTATTTTAAATTGGTTGCTTATTGGATATAATTTTTATGAATGCAATATGTAGATGTATAATTAAATTTTTAAATTAAAAAGGTATTACATGTGAATTATTCCGCAACCATGGCATTTAGCAACCGGCATGTCAGATCAATCATACTAAACATAATGAATCAGAAAACCTGTTGTTTGAGAAAAAATTAAAAAAAAAAAGATAATCAGATTTTACTTTCAGATATGGGATGTTTCAAAAACACCTCTCCTGATATCTCAAACAATAGGCAAAGATAACTCAATCCTGTACAGTGGACTGTTAGTACCATTGGCTGATGATGTCCTGGTATTTAGTGGTACAGTTTTCTCACAGATTATCATATCTAGATGCAAAAAGGAGAAACCTCTTCATCATTTAGACGGACATAAAGTATGTTATTTTATCTATACTGTAGTATCTTACTTTTTACTAATATTATAAATGCGAAAGTTTAGATGGATGGATAGATGGATGGATGGATGGATGTTTGTTAGCGTTTGTAGCCTAAACGGCTGAACGGATCTCCATGAAATTTGGCACAGGTTTACAGCGTAGTCTGGAAGAACACATAGGCTACTTTTTATCCTGGGAATAGTTACGGTTCCTGTGGGATTCATTAATTTAGTTTTTTAATGTTTACTCGATCATTCTGCAACGGTTCAACATATCTTATTAAAATTTGGCACAGATATAAAACAAAGTCTGGAGTACACATGGGATAAGCTTCATCCCCGAGAATAGATTAATTTAATTCTTTGACATTTCTTCTCCTGTACAGTCTTACATGCAGTTTGGTTCCAAATCAGTGAATTTTTTTTTGTATTACAGGGTGTTATATTTTCCATATCATGCTGTTTAAAAAAAAGAATAATAGTGACAACTTCCGATGACAGATCTGTTAGAATATGGTCAGTTGGTGGTATTGAAAATTGTACAATTGCCCAATATTGGGATTGTGCAAGTATCACTTGTGTACACGAACTATATGGTCATAGCGCTAGGGTGATGAGAAGCTGTATAACTGATCAATATATTGTCTCAGTTGGTGAGGATTCATGTATTTGCTTCTGGGGTGATGGTATTTTATTAAAAAGAGTAAATCACCATCAAAACGCACCAATATGGTCAGTTAGTGCTGATGGTGATCATTTAGTGACAGGAGGTGGTGATTACGGAATTATTTTACACCCTTTATCAACAGTTACATCGTTTTCTGATTCCGAGATACTAAAAATAAGTGAGGGTACTCCTAAAAAAATAGTTTTCACTGCAAGAAGAAATGTGGTGATCTTAAAAGAATGTGGTGATTTGATTTATTATAATATGATTGAGAAAAATGAAACACTCTGTGAATTAAAACACGAATCGACATATATAATGCTAAGTATATCTTTGTGCAAACAAATTATAGCAATTGCAGATATGTGTGGTAATTTAAATGTTTTTATAGAAAATTGTAAAGGCCCTGCTTATATTTCTAAAATAATCAGTACTAAATTGTCTATAGATAAAATTTTATCTATGGATTGGGCTGGGAATAGACAATTAATAATTTGCTCTGGAAGTGAGATTTATGTAATAGCTGCTAAAAGCAATGATGTAGAGATCATCTCGAAACATTGTCTACCGTATTGCAAAGAGAGATGGCTAACAGCTGCTATGATTGTAGACAATCTATTAGTTGTTGGAGATAGATGTGGAAATATTCATTTTTATATGAAAGAATTCAATCCTATTAAAACTTTTAATAAAGTTCACGGTAGGTATGGTCCTACATCTATAAAAATGGAATCAGATGAAGTAATAACAACTGGAAGAGACGGTACAATAAAATATTTTTCAATATCAAATAACGAAAATCGTATAAAATTAATAAGTTCACAGGATGTAGGTTTTCCGTGGGTGGAAAAATATCTAAATAATGGTTTAATATGTGGTTTCCAAGAAAGAACCTTTGTTATTACTAATAAAAGAAATAATACAAAAATAATTGAAGTGCCATGCGGTGGTGGCCATAGATCGTGGGACATTGTTTCTTATTTTGACAAAATAAATGATAAATATGAAGACATGATAAAACTTATATATTTAAAACATTCCGAATTAAATATAATAACGTTTCAGTTAAGTAAAATTGTAACTAGAGATATTATAAAAGGTACACATTCTAAAGAAATAAATTGCCTGAAATCACATATCCTGAAGTTCGATGGGACTAGAATATTATTTATTTCCGGTGGTGAAGATACGACATTAAGAATATCTACTTTTATAGAAGATAATTACCAAGATGAAGCTATTTTAAAACAATTGTCTAGTGTAAAAACTTTAAAAACGTATATCATAAATGACAATAAACTTCTAATTGTTTCTGGAGGAGGTAGAGCACAAATTTGTATTAAGTCTGTTAATTTTAGTAAAAACAATAACGAAATTAATATCAAAGTAGAAGAATTAGTTGATTATTTAGTTAAAGGTACAGATAAAGAACGCAAAGGTGATAAAACATGGAGAAACTGTTCCATCGATTTTGATCCAGAAACACGAATTATGGATTTAGAAATAATTCAAACAGACAAAGACACTTATAACATATACACAGGATGTTCCGATGCGTATATACGAAGTTTTCAATTGCAATACAATGAAGAAGCATCTTTTAGATATTTAGGACAAGTAAAATATCACAAAACTTGTATTTTAAAAACACACTCTATAAAATATTTTGATCAAATAATATTAATAACTTGTTCAACGAGAGGTGAAATTAGCTTTTGGGATGTTAATGAAATGAAAACATTTCTCGTTATAACGTCTAATAAATCTGGAATCAACTGCATAGCAACAAGAATCATTTCCGAAGATAGTATAATCATTGCTACTGGAGGTGATGATAATACTATACATATAAAACTTCTCAATATCCAAGATAAAGATTTTAAAACAGCGAAAGTAACACAATCTTGGACAACAGATAAATTTCATTGTTCACAAATAACTGGCATTTTAATAATCGATGATATCTTCGTATCAACGTCTATAGATCAGAGAATAACAGTTTTTAAATTGAAAGAGGATAATAAAGAAATAGAATTTATTAAACAAATCATGACTGATATCTCAGATGTACAAGGAATAGATCTAATCAAATACTCAAAGTAAGATATTCAAGTTTAGGTTAAAATCACATTTATAGCAAAGCCTTATAATTTCTTTATATACTTTCAGAAACAATATAACAGTTTGCGTGTTCGGAAAAGGTGTAGAAGTAATAACAATAGAATTAAAAGACGAATAACAAAATACATCCAAAACATCGGTAAGTAAAGTTCTATTTCTCTTGTTTATGGCTCTCCCTCAGCGGATTTGGACAGTGTCAAGTGTTTATGGTTTTGTTATAATTATGGAAAGACTGGCAACATTACTTTGCTTATAGAGATGTCTCGTGGGAGTACAAGCAGTATTGATATTTTAAACCCTTGAATTATCCAAAGGTATACTTAAAGAAGAACAGACACAAAACGTTTATTTTGTTAGTAGGTTATAAGTTTGAAGTTCACATCAAACATTTTTAAAGTAATTAGTCTTTGTGTTCTTCCAGACTAGATGTAGCATCTATGTCAAATTTCATCTACATCCGTTCTTTAAGCTACAAACTTTTACTCTAGCATTTATATTAGTAAGATAGATTAGTCGATTCAATTAATTGTATAGTTATTCTTATCTATCTTTATTAGTTAATTTGTTGACGTTTACATAACCTGAAATGTAACAATGCTTAACAATTGTGTTGTATTTATCACTCGGATCATGTTAAGATACATTACTATTGTGATTTTCTGTTGTTAATCTGCAAACGTATTACCATTCGTAATCCCCTCTGACTTTATCTTGATGGCATATCTGCAGATCGCATACGATAAGATATCTGTAACTAGTCATGCGTCAAGTTTCTATAGATTTATCAGAGTTGCATTTTGTTTAATGGATTTTTCCTTCCATTAGTTTGTAATGTAGGAGTAATTTATGGGGGTCGAGTTTAAAAAACAGTGTCAATGTCTTGTAACCCTTTGGGAATTTTTGTCACTTTAGTATTACGTAAAATGTCATTGGATGGATTTTTAACTTCTGATTACTAGTATAATTTCATGAGATCTGATTGGGAAATAAATTCGTTCATATTATAATCTAGTTTTTTGTTTATTCCAGCATTTTCGTAATTTGAATGTACATTTTTGGGATTATTTGTGAGCAATTAAGAACTAAACATCTGAATCTATATTAATACAGTCTTAATAAGCAAAGATTCAAATATATGAAGAGATAAATATTTGTGTAAGCAGAAAGTCGTACATAGGAAAGAAAAAAATGACACATATTTAGTGGATTTTTTAAAACAGTCATGTTATGTTTAAATATCCTTATTTCATAAGTAATTTAATTGTTATAAATAACTGTATATTTCAAATATAACGATTAAAAATGATTGTTTATTTATTGTCTTTTATTTTCCCTCTTTTAATGGTAACTTCAACAATTGTTTAATGTAGATTTCTCGTGCATTAAAACTCCCTTAAAACTACAACACGTGCGTTACGTTTTATTGTCTTAGATTAGTTTTATCGCTACTACTTAGGGTCTGAAGAAGCGTGCTTATCACCTCCACAAAAGCCGGCAACGCATCTGCAGTTCCTCTGACATTGCAGATGTCCATGGGCGTCTATGAACGTCTCAATGTTCCCGCTGCTCGTATGCCCCCTTCTGTTCTTAAAAAAAGAATCCATGGAGGTCCATATGCTAAAAAAACTCCAAATCAGAATATAACACGATCAGAGTACTCCACATTTTATCTGAGCAGTAAAGTTAATCTCTTTATTGACGTTTGATATACAAACGACATTTACTAAGATTAGATATAAGAGTTGCAGATATATCTGCACAAAACATCTCAAAACATCATCAGTAACGATTGGTGTTCGTTTACATCTGGTTGCGGTTTGAACTTCGATTACAGTAAGTATGAACATTACACATTCAACTATACTATTTAAACGAGACGAATTAAAACAAAGACTAAACATATGAAACTAGTTGTTGCTCGCATCCTCGCCCGCGTGAAATTAAAAAATAATAAAAAACACAGCCTACACTACACAGTTACTTACAGATAAATTACCTATCTAATGGTAAATGAATTTTTGAAATCTGCCCAGTAGTTTTTGAGTTATTTTAATACATACAAAAATAATGCAATAATAAGATAACTAGCTTTCGCCCGGGACTAAGTCCACGTGGAGTTAAAAAAAAAAAAACAAAAGTATTTATGTGTACTTCCTTACGTCCACTCTATGCCAAATTCCATCGAGATCTGTACAGCAGTTTACGCTAAAAACTCTATAAACATCCTACCTCCCATCTAAAGTTTCGCATTTATAATATTAGTATGATGGTCAGATAAATTTAGAGTCAGAGAGCTTAGCGTTTAGGAAATTAGACAATATTATTTTATGTCCGAACTGGAGTCAATCGTAAATTTTTAAAAAAAGGAAACAACGATAGTGTTGTGGAAATAAAAAAAATAATGGAAAGAAAAATATTACATTTACAAAAACGTTAAACTGTACACTGTATTTCTGAACAGCCTGTATAATGGTCTTATTTATTTAACACTAGTTTACGTCCGCGTGGAATTACCAAAAAAAGTGAATAGCCTATGTCTTCTGTCAGACTATCACCTACATCTAACCTAAATTTCATCGAAATCCGTTCAATCGTTTAGGCTACAAACTCTAACAAACATCCATCCATTTGATGGCATTTTAATATTAGTATGATGTACGTTGGTTTTTCCACATGTAGTTTCAATGCGGAAATTCAGTTCAAGTTATTTAGGCTACGAGTAGTGATAAAGTATTCAACATTTATATCTAATCTGTATCTAGTTGCTACATAATGTGCTTGTGGCGTGTTCATTATCAATATTATATAATATTATTGTTAATATAATGATTTGATGAAAATACGCGTGTTTAAATTCTAACAGTGACTCAATTATTCCGTAAATCCAGCTGCCGATTTGCAATGTTGTCTCTGTTTTTCCCATAAGATTGAGGGAGACAACAATATCTCTTTCAGTCGTGGAAACGGAAACGAAAGTATTATTTTGAAAATTACAATCTGTATTCTAAACGTTTATGTCTATGTTAGTACATTACTAGTAAGCGTTTCTATTAAGAAATGCAATTAATATCAATCAACTACGTCTACGAATCATAAAACATGTTTAATGGAGTTTTTATTGAATTCCATCGAATCTTTGAAGACAAAAAATCCCCTTATGACACGTGTTTATGGAAATACCTAGCGATATGATTGATGAATGCTTCACTGTGGGTTCTTTTTATCAGTAATATGAGAAACGATATTTAAAACAATCTTAAATAAAATAAATGAGCTTACTTTAGGTTGAGAAGAAAACTTAAAAAAGGTAACTTTTTGGTTGATTACTACATATTTTATAGATTTTTTATTTTATCTAATAATTGCAATATTGGTATCAGCTCTACGTATCAAACATTATTAAGGTAATTGTACAATACGGGCATATTAATCAAAATAACCAAAGAAACAAACAGCGTTACTAAATAACTCCTAGAACACATGTTTTATCACGCATATTTCCTCGTATCATTACGTCACCAAGGTAATTAAAGAGACAAATACGTTCAGTTCTAAATGTCCTCGCCGTGAAGGCGGGCTTGTTTCGCGCGCTTTTCTAATCTGGAACCAACTCACCTGTCAGTTTTAAAAAATAATATCGTAGCTACGTCGATAACGATTGATAAAGTTTAGATAATTAAATTAAAACTGTTACATTTTGTGTGAAATTAATTTAATTTTCCTTAATGTAGGGAAATTCTAAAAATACAATGGAAGTTATTCTGATCATCAACTGAATTTTAATTATTATTTGAATTTCAGATGGCGCCACAAGTGACAGCGGTTACGGATCCAGTGACGTTGGGCGAGGGCCCGCACTGGGACCATAGAGAACAGGCGCTTTACTTCGTCAGTATCTTTGATCGCTCTATCCATAAATACGTTCCCGCCACTAAGGAACATACGCGATCTGTCCTAGGTAATCTGGCACTTTCACACTTTAATGATTATCCGTATGTGTGCAAGAGACGAATGTTAGGGAACCTGAATAAATGAAGTTTTGGGATAAGTAGCTTTTATGTAGAAAAAATAAATAAATAGAAACGAGAACGTCATCAGACTCTTATTCTGAAACATAACAAATGAAATAAAGTTCATAATTAACAATTTTATTTAATTAATCAAATTTTTTAATTAATTAACTGATTAAATGATAAACATTCTTAATAATTATTTTTAATACATGTTTTATTTTAATTACAATTATTTTATAATCTTAATCATACTAATTATTTAATTTATTAGTTAATAATATTATATGAAAACAATAACTATCGAAGATAAAAATTCAAGGTTTCTTGAACTAACCTTGAATTTTCGCGCAAGACCGTCTGAAGGCCAAATATATTAAAATTTTAAATAGTATGTATTCAAATGGCTTCTTGAATCGAATGCTATTTTAGGAGTAACAACTTTAATTTGCGAGCAATTTGGATTATATTTCTTATATGAAATCTATTGAAGTAGTATGTTATTCTTTAAACTCAATAAATGAGATAAAATCATCATCTCCCCTACGTTAATCTGCTCCGCATCGGGTTTCCGTCCTCCAAATAACTATCATACGTCATCTCAGTCATCATTATGTTCTTGATTATGTCACCTTTCACACAACCCATCTATCTCTTTCTATGTCTACCTCTACCGGTGTACCACACTCATAACTGACGTTCTCCTTGTTACATGCGATGCATCGCTCCTCATAACATACCCATACCATGGTAACATTTTAGTCCTTAATTTCTCTACCACTGGGATACTCTCAAACTAAATGTTTAATTAAAATAAATTCATTTAATTGCTTTCTTCACTTTTCAGACGATTTAGTAGGCTTCATTGTACCAATAGAAGGCAAACCCAATCATTTCGTGGTTGGTCTCAAGCGCCGCATCGCCGAAGTAGTCTGGGACGGTCAGGACGGTACCGCTAAAGTAACCCGCACTATCGCTGAAATCGACAAACACAACCCTGAGAATAGACTCAATGATGGCAAAGCTGACCCTAGAGGAAGGTTATTCGCTGGTAAATAAAAATCACCTAAATGACATAGATACTTCCTCCCGTACAAAGAAATTGAACGTCCTAATACTGGCAGTAGAACTAGTTAAATATAATAAACTAGCTTTCGCCTGCGACTCCGTCCGCGTGGAATTAAAAAAACATAGTCTATGTTACTCACTGATAACGTAGCTTTTTAATGGTGAAAGAATTCTTAAAATCTGTCCAGTAGTTTTTCATTTATTTTAATACATACAAAAATACAAATCTTTACAGAAGTATAGTAATGCTTTTGGAGAGTTTCGGTAAAATTAGATAACATCCTTTTAACAAAATTGGTAAATTATAAAACGTTTTTTGTATACTTACGTGTGCGACTGTACACTGTATAGCACTTGTTTCGCCGAAGCACCTGATTTTTTACATTGCCATCCCTATCATACTCTGTAAAAAAAGAGAGATAGAAATACGTCTGTCTTGTTATTGTACATTCGCATACACAAGTGTACGAAAATACGTTCATGCACAAGTGTAACGATTTCAGGTACGATGGGTTACGAATACGAACCCGGAAAGTTCTATCACAAGAAAGGTGCGTTATACCGTTTCGATCCCGACGGCAAAGCGCACACGCTGGCTGAAGACATCGACATCTCCAATGGCCTCTGCTGGGACGTCGATGAGAAGGCCTTTTATTACGCCGACTCCTTTGAATATGCGATCAGACGATACGACTATGACATCGAAACTGGCGATATTTGTAAGTAACTAATCAATACTTTTTATATTGATGTTAAATATATTAGTTTAGTTAAAATAAACGAGCGTCGGTGGCTCAGTGGTTTAAGCACTTGACTTGTAATCTACAGGTCTTGGGTTTGAATCCCGCCGTACCAATGTGATTTCCGAATTTTCATATGTACATAATTTACCCGACGTTCTTACGGTGAAGGAAAGCATGGTGATACCTGCACATATCGGCGAAGAAATTCAAAGATATGTGTGAAGTCAACCAACCCGCAGTGGGCCAGCGTGGTTGACTATGGCCTAGTCACCTTAGGGTAGGCTCCGAGCCCCTCGATGGGGACATATAATGAGCTGGTGATGATGATATTAGTTTCGTTTATCCTTAAATGTGACATTTCCAGTCCCATTTAGTAATGTTTTTATTAGGAGCGCGCGCTCAGCTTAGACTAAACTATCGCACAACTGTTTACCTTCGCTTTAATTATGAGCTTATATGGAGATTACAGTACTCGATTTTTAGTTGTGCAACTAAATAGTTGTATTGGCTGCGAAACAATCGACAATCGCACAACATTGTGAGATAGTTTAGTAGTAACAGATAAAAAATTTGTTTTCCAGCAAACCCACGATTCGTATTCAACTACAAAGACCACGGGTTGGAGGGTATCGTCGATGGGATGACCATAGACACGGAAGGTAACCTTTGGGTTGCCAACTTCGACGGTCATCAGGTAAATAATTTTGATACGAGAGTTCAATAATGTTATGGTCCGTTAATCTCAATCAATGTAATAACTTAATAACTTTATTAAGTAAATTTTATTAATCACTAGTTTTCCCCCGCGACTCCGTCCGTGTGTAATTAAAAAAAAGAAAATCAATAGCCTATTTATTCTTCCAGACTATCTTTTACATCTATACCAAATAATCGAAACCCTTTTAGTCGTTTTGGCTACAAACTCTAACAAACATCCAACCATCTAAACTTCCACGTTTATATTTTTAGTATGATTTTATTGCAGGTAATAAAAATCGACCCGAAGAAAGGAAAACTGTTACAAAAGATACGAATTCCCGCACTCCAAGTGACCTCTGCGACATTCGGAGGTCCGAACATGGATATCTTGTACGTGACGTCAGCCTGCATGAACCGCGGCGTCGAGCAGAAGCCTCCTTGCGGCTCCACATTCCAACTGACAGGTCTCGGAGTCAAAGGCCACGTCAACGCTAATGCCAGATTTGATTAAATAAACTGTGATTGTATTTTGTGTTATGTTAATTAATAAATTACTAATAAACATTAAATGAAGTTTAGTTTTTTAATTGAGAAGTTAGCTATTACAACTTTTAAATAATATTTTTTTTACAATGATCATAGCTTTTGAATACAATTTATTTTTAGAATTTTAACGTAATAAAATAGTATTTTTGCCGTAAAGCATACTAAAATAGCGAACTTTTACAAAAGTGAGACAAAAACGAATCTTTTTACTTCACTACACGTACAAGTCGACGCGTAAACATTTTTTGGGTTCATGTCTTTTTGATAATGCAGCGATAAAGTAAACCTATCGCGTAATCATGTTTAATCACGCGGGAAAAAGTCAAATATTTCGTACCTCTTCCGAGCCTTGTAACTCCTTTGATCACGATGATTTGCAATAAGTCTGCAGTCTGGTCAGAATTATCGACATTTTTACCTAATGAATAAAAATGAAACGTATTACCTATCACGATGTACAGGGTGTGTGTTTATACATGACATAGGTACAAAAGGCGCGGAGAGATACTTAATATTAATATTTTAATAATAAACTGTCACCAACTAACTGTAAAAATTTTCTTGGATTAAAACTTTTCTCAGCGGACGAGTTTAGGACAAATATAGACGATTTTTAATGAATTTTGTCTAATGTAACATCCTGTAAATCGATAACATTGATTACGTATGATTTATCATACCGTCATATAAATCTAGTGAATCAGAATTATTGTTTTTTAACAGTTTCACACCGAAATCCTTTGACTACGGTTCAAGTTCCTAAAGCGATAAAGTGATTAGATTTCCTGCTTTTACCGGGATATTGTTTATTGAGTTTTTACCAATTTAAGAACTAACACAATGGCACCAGTAACAGAAGCTTTGTTGACTATCTCCTTCGGCGAGGGTCCGCACTGGGACGTAGAGGAACAAGCTCTTTACTACTGCAACTTTACAGACAACACAATCAATAAATACAATCCATTGACAAGGGAAAACACCTGTGCAGAGTTTGGTAAGGTTACCTGCGTAATTATTCATTAAAAGCAGGCGCACAATTTTGTCTAAACTATCTCCCAGTGCTGTGCGATTGTCGATTGTTTCGCAGCCATTCAACTGTTTAGTTGCACAACTATTACGAGTATGTGCCATATCATAGGAATCAAAGTGGGACTAAACAGTTGTGCGATAGTTTATTTTCAGGTGTGCTTGTTCTAAGACTATATCGTATTTTTTTATTCCAATCAAGTGAGGTAATCAATTTTAAATTTCCAGATGAGCACGTGTCATTTATCATACCGATTGAGGGCAAAAAGCATCACTTTCTCGGCGGGATGAGACGGGACATTGTCGAAATAGAATGGAACGGTGAGAATGACACCGCAAGAGTTGTCAGAATTGTGGCCCAAGTTGACGACGACAAACCTATCAATGTACTTAACGACGGAAAAGCGGATCCTAGAGGGCGATTGTACACTGGTAAATTCGTTTAATCAGATAATTAGTTATTTAACTAGTTTTACCATTTAGATTTAACTGAGATAAATTAAAAAGAGGCTAAAAACGAATGAAGTTGAAAAAAAGAGCTTAGAGATAGTCACATGTAGGCAAATTTGAAAGAGAAGAAAGATAGAATGAACGTTAATAAAAAGTAACGGACATATTTCTGCTTTCATTAACCCTCTTGTCAAGCTATTTACACATTAACGAATTCTAATTGCTATTTCTCACTCAATTTCAACAACTTTAATAAACTGTCCTCAACATTCTTATATTACTTAATGAATTTCTTTAATTGTTTTCAGGTACGTTAGGGTATAAACCTAGTGAGACAATCGTAATTGAGAACTTTATCCATGAAAACGGTTCACTGTATCGCTTGGATGTGGATAATCAGATTCACAAGTTGGACGCGGTCACTCTCGCCAATGGACTGGCTTGGGATATTGAAAGAAAGTATTTCTACTATGTAGACTCTATGGACGCTATTAGACGATATGATTATGATATAGAGACTGGAAATATTTGTAAGTTATTATTAATTATTATGTTAATTAATTATGTCTGACACTTCGGAATAATTTTATGTGGTACATTAATTTAGTTTGTTGAACATTTTATTGGTATTCCTTGTCTAATATCGACTTTTATGTTATTATTATAACTAATAGCCTTTTGTAAGGACAGCAAAATTAAAGTTGTGTTGATATCGTCATTAAAACATTTATTATTAAAATAAACATTGGCTTAGTTAATTTATTGTATTGAATCAATTGTTTTATTATTCCATAGCAAACTGTAAAAAAATATTTGTTGCTGCGGAACACGGACTTAAAGGACTTTGCGACGGAATGACCATAGACACGGATGGTAATCTATGGGTGGCTGTTTTTGAAGCCAGCAAGGTAAACTTATTTTTTAATCGATTGTCGAATTTGTTATTATTGTTACCACTGATTAAAAATTCCAATTAAATTCTGTTTTAATTCAGGTTGTTAAAATCGAAGGGGAAACCGGAAAATTGCTCCAAAAAGTAACGATACCTACGAGTGAAGTTACATCGGTTGCGTTTGGTGGATCGAACTTAGACATCTTGTATGTGACTTCTGGCAACACTCGGTGCAAAAAGCATCAAGCGGTGTGGGGCGCGGCTTTATATGAGGTCACAGGCCTCGGGGTTAAAAGATATGCACCTAATAAAGTTAAAATAAACTGAAAGTACTACTCAATTTGTGTAATTTATTTCCTTACGTATTACAAGATTAAATAGATTTAAAAAGTAGTAAACACATGCAGTAGAAACAGCTTAGATAACCAAAACCGTATCTCGGTATATGTGCTTCCGTATCCGTAGGTTGCCGCCATATTTTCAACTATAAAGACTGTAGGTTATTTTGACCTATTATTGTTATGAATACTTCAATAACTCAGTTGAATTAATTAAAGCGGTAATCTTATCACACTACTTACATGTAATAACATGTTCGTGACGTAGCAATCTCCATATTTGAATAGTTATTAGGTAGTACTATTTGTTTCTCTGTAAGCGTTCGATTATAAATACACTTGTAAGATAACGGCCGTATTTTGAGGTTATACATACGTATTTTTTATTATGATTAGTCAATCATCAAATATCAGCAAATGTGGACGCATTTACATGATAAGTCACATTTTCTACAATCTGCCCTAGTTTTGTTAAGGAAAAACAAGAGCTATTGATTTTTTTTTTGTATACATTTTAAACCTGGTAAGTACTTCATAATGACCTCATTTATTTATCATCATATTCCTCCTTATCCTACTCCCGTAAGGTCGGCGCGATAGGTTTTTGTCCACCACATATATCATACGTCACTTCAGTAATCAGTCATATTAGTTTATTTTTTTTATAATATAAGGTGGCAAACGAGCAAGCGGCCACCTGAATCCACCGAAATGGAAAGCGACCGCTGCCCATTGACATCCGCAATAGCAGATGCGTTCCCTACCCTTAATTGACGAAGGAGGAGACGCACATAAAGAGGATTACCCCTTCCTTTGCGTCCCCTCCGCCCTCAAGTCCACTTTTCCTTCCCATCGTTTCCTCTTAAGAAAAGGGTGGAAAGGGAAAGGGACTAAAATTAGGCCTCCGGCACTACACTCATCAGACAAAACGAGGAATTGCTTCCACTTCACGCCTGTTTTCTGTGTGGTCGTGGTATTGCACCGGGCGAGCCGACCTATGCGTGCGAAGATTTTGAAGCGGGCTCTACCACTATTTAATTTACGTATTCTGAATTTCGATATTTCCAGGCTTCTAACCTAACAAAACTATAGTTACAATGGTGGTCATAACAGAAGCAGTGACCATCTCCTTCGGCGAAGGCCCGCACTGGGATGTGGATGAACAGGTCCTGTACTATGTCAACTTCCTCGACAACACAATCAATAAATACAACCCTGCGACCAGGCAGAACAACAAGTCTAAACTAGGTAAATAATTTGTTAATTAATAATTAAATTAATTTAATCGAAACGTTTAACTAAGAAATAATTAACTACATTTATCGGATTAATTATTATTTTATTAAGTACATAATTAATTAATAGATTAAACATTACGATTTACAATTTGATTAAATTAATTTGGGTACAATTTTATTCATTGAATTAATTTATTAACATTCAAATTATGAAGGTATTTATAGCCCAGTTTCCAGAAACTTATACTTCCTTCGTGATTCCAATCGAGGGAAGAAAACATCGTTTCCTCTGCGGAATAAAACGTGACATAGTTGAAATAGAGTGGAAAGGAGATAACAAAAATGCGGTGGTCGTGCGGACTATTGCCAGTGTTGAAAAGGGCCGACCCGAAAACTTCTTGAATGACGGCAAAGCAGATCGTAAAGGACGATTGATCACAGGTAGGTTAACAAGTTTGAATTCTTAAAATAATGACCACAACATAATATTATACAAAATATACCTTTGTATTTTAGGAACGTTAGGTGGTAACCCTGACTGCGAAAATCTGGATGACATGATACTCCCCGAAAAAGGTTCTTTGTACAGAATAGATAGCGATGGCCAAGTAAATAAATTGGATGATAAAATCACCATCTCCAACGGCTTGGCATGGGATGCAGAAGGAAAAACTTTGTATCTTGTAGACTCTATGGATTGTATTAGAAGATACGACTATGACATTGAAACGGGAAATATATGTAAGTAATTTAGATTAAATTAGACAAATTGAAGAATTATCTACTATTTCTCTTGAAAATTAAACGTGTTTCAGATTATGTTTTTAATAATTTTTTTTCCTATCGACAGCAAACTGCCGAAAATTATTCGTCCCCAAAGATTACGGGATCAAAGGAATATGTGATGGCCTGACCATAGACACAGATGACAATCTCTGGGTTGCCGTATATCAAGGGGGGCAGGTAAAAACATTACATACTTTAATATTGAATTTACTTTATAATTTTAGTCGAAACCTAACTTTAACTTTACATAGCAGTTTTTTAATTTTTAAATAGTTTTTAATTGGTAAACGATTTTTACAGATTTTAAAAATTAACGGCAAAACTGGCGAAATCCTACAAGAAGTGACAATGCCAACGATGGACGTATCCTCACTTACTTTCGGCGGAGCTAATCTGGACATCCTGTATGTTACATCTTGCAATGTCCAATGGGAGAGGAAGGAACCTGAGTGGGGAGCGGCTATCTACCAAGTGGAAGGACTGGGTGTCCGGGGATATCCTGCATTTAAAATTAAATTATATAGTTGAAATCAAATTTTCTTTTTATTAATCTATACTTCTGCACTTAATGTCAGCAACCACAACATCTTTTTGAATACCGAGTTCTTTTATAAAAACCCCTACACTTACGACTCGCTTTATGCTATATATTTTCACGCTATTAAACTTAGGAGGTAAAGAAATTAAAAGAAACCCTAATGTGGGTAATGGACCAGAAACTACAAGCTGCCAACATTAAGGAAGCAAGGTTATTATGGTAATGGTAATTTATACATATGTAATTGAGAATTTGACAAATGTAAACGATAAAATAAAGTTTTTACAATGTCATGCGGACGAAGTCGCACGGCAACAGCTAGTTTTGAATAAATCGTCTTGCGGAAAAGGAACGAAAACGATTTCATACGATAACCGAAAACAGTAATGATCTGCCTTTTATAAGAGATTTATAATCGGCCCAGTAGTTTTTGAGTTATTTCAATACATACAAAAATACAAATCTTTCCTCTTTATAATATCTGCCTTTTATAAGAGACTAGTAGACTACACAGTTATGCGATAGTTGAATCAAAGGTGTGTACGCGCTTTAATAATTCATCACTTATCAAGACATGTACAAATTCGTTACAAGTAAAAGGTCAATCATTGAATCATCATATCACGTTTGATTTAAATATAGCAAATAGATACATTAAATATCTATATCTGTTATCTATACTAATATTATAAAGAGAAAATATTTGTATTTTCATATGTATTTAATTCACGCAAAAACTACTGGACCGATTTTAACAATTCTTTCATCATTAGAAACTACCTTTCTAATGGTGAAAGAATTTTTGAGTTATATCTTTTTATTTTTAATTTCACATCGACGAAGTCACCAGCAACAGCTAGTGTTAGATAAAAATAAAGTCAAAAGTCAATGTGTTCGTGTATTGAACCGAAGTTTGATAGCGTACTTTATTTATAAGAAGACGTCTTTGAGGTAAATAGGAACTTACGACACGATTATGTAAGTGTTTGGTTTATTTTAAGTAATTAGCGATATCTTTTCATTTTTATAGCATTTAATCTTGTCAATGTTTAGTATAACTGCTTATATGTTTTGATTTTTCAAATCAATTTTTATTGACGGATATACAGAACATTGAAATCAGTTGATTTTGTTATGTTATTAATAACTATTATCTACTTATGTTGAACAATGACATTATCCTAGCAATAAATAAAGGCAAAAACAAAATGGCACCCGTAACAGAAGCAGTGCTGACAATTTCCTTCGGTGAGGGCCCGCACTGGGACGACGAGGAGAAAGTTCTGTATTACATGAACTTTATGGAAAGTTCAATAAATAAATATAACCCAGAAACCGGACATAAAACTAGAACGGAACTCGGTAATTAATATGATAATTGTTTAGTAAATTTTCGGTAATTGGTATTTAATACTTTTTAATTACTACTTTGTTACGCATCTTCATGAACATTGTAAATCGCTAGATGGCGCTGTCTTTAAAAAAATGTTTTTCCGTAATAACTTCATACTTCTCTTATTCCGTTACTGCAAAAGGCATCCTAAGCTACCTATTTAATTTTGCCTTTCAATAGATCAGTTCCCAGACACATATACATCTTTTCTCATCCCAATCGAGGGTAAAAAGCACCGTTTTCTCGGCGCTTTAAAACGTGACATCGTCGAAATAGAATGGAGAGGAGGCAATGAGAAAGCGGTCGTTGTGCGGACTATTGCCAAACTTGACCAGGATAAACCTGATAATATTACAAACGACGGCAAAGCGGACCCTAGGGGACGACTGTTTACTGGTGAGATTATAAATTTTAATTATTCAATAATCAATTACAATAACTAATCAAAAAGAATAAAAACAACAGCAATTTATGGTCCCTTTTAATACCTACCATTATTTTCCTTTTAGGAACATTTGGTTTTAACCCCTCGGGTAAAAATCTAAATGAGATGATACTCCCAGGACGAGGATCTTTATATCGAATGGATACCGACGGCAAGGTTCACAAATTGGAAGAAAATATCACGATCTCTAACGGACTGGCGTGGGACAGAGACGGAAAGACTTTATACTACGTCGACTCTATGGACAGTATTAGAAGATACGATTACGATATAGAGACAGGAAATATATGTTAGTTTTTACTCAAATCGTTAAATTAAGTGAATCTTAAATACTGACCTATTTAATTAATATTTCATATTAATATTTAATGGAATTAAGTCCGCTACAGACCCAAAAATCTGAAAAATTGTTACAGAGAGCTTTATTTTAAATGCTTATAATTTTTTTTTCTATTCACAGCAAACTGCCAAAAGTTATTCGTCCCGAAAGATCACGGAATCAAAGGAATATGTGATGGCCTGACCATAGACACGGAAGATAACCTCTGGGTTGCCGTATACGAAGGAAGCTTGGTAAAGATTCAACACAACTTTATTACAATATTTGAAATTATTATTACACTAATTAGAAATCTGTACTTACAGGGGTTCGTTACTAAATAAATCTATTTAAAATCCATTACATAAAGATTGATTGACATAATTTTGAGGTTAACATACACTGAAAATTTAATTACTCTGAGAAATCATTATTATTATGCAAAATTATCGAATAACAACCAAACGATTCTATAAATATTTTCAGGTATTAAAAATTGACGGAAAAACCGGTGCAATTTTACAAAAAGTCACCATTCCTAATAGCGAGGTGACGTCCCTTGCGTTTGGCGGAGACAACCTGGACATCCTCTACGTTACCACTGGGAACGGCCGCTGGAAGAAGACTGAGACAGAGTGGGGAGCAGCGCTTTACGAGATAAAAGGACTGGGAGTCAGGGGATTTCCTGCATTTAAAGCTAAAATCAACTAAATGAAACCTTTTTTTTGTAATTTGTTGTTTTTTAATAACTAATTTTTATCTATGTCCCACATTTACGGTATGCGACACTTATAAAAAATGAAACAAAACATCCAGTAAACATTTTATTTATTTAAAAAATGGTATAAACAAATATTTAGTGTAAATAAGTGATTAATATGAACAAATTTACTTACATTTATTGATATAAGGATAAAAACTATTATAAAAACTTTATACTTAATAAATATTAGCACCTTACATGTCTTTTATATTTTTTTCTAATAAGTCTTTTAAAATTTCTTTGGTCGTTAAACCTAAACATAGTTCAAAACATTGAGATAAATTTTATCACTTCAAAGTGAAAATAAATTTTAGTTAAAAGATAATTTACCAAAACTTTATAAGTTATCTTTGATATTGCTTTTCTCAAAAGTAGTAATTCCTAAATTAATTTAGTGAAAAAAATGTTACAACTTTAACCCATCCCTTGAAAATGTCTTTAGTGCTTTAAAAAATAAAAATTAAATGCATTTAAGGCAGTTTAAAATTGACATTGGGATGACCTTTAACACCCAAGCCGAACACCATAAAGGTTGAACCGCAAGGAGGTTTCTGCTCCTCTGTTATAAACATACTGGCAGTTGTAACAAACAGAACATCCAAATTAGGTCCTCCAAAGGTCACAGAGGTAACCTGTTTAGCTGGTATTGGTACCCTTTGCAGTACAGTACCAGCTTTTGGGTCAATTTTAAGAACACAAGACCCATTGAAGATGGCAACCCATATATTACCATCAGTATCTATAGTCATGCCATCAGCAAGACCATCAATATTATTCTTTTTTAAATCAAAGACATATTTCAGATTGGCTGAAAAAAAGAGTTTGTTAACTGGTTGAAAAATTAACATGGTACAATCTTACTAATGTCATAAATGAGAAAGTTTAGATGGATGGATGGATATTTACTATGTATCTCCAGAACAACTCAATGGATCTTGATGAAATTTGACACAGATGTAGAACATAGTGTGGAACACATCAGCTACTTAATTTGTTTCTTTTTGTGTATGTGCAAAGTGAACAAAAAGAGAGGAACTTACAAATGTCTCCGGTATCCACATCGTAATCATATCTTCGGATCTTGGACTCCAGTGAATCATTATAATACATTGCTTTTTCTCTCAAATCCCAAGCGAGACCATTGGAAATACTGATCCCGCTACACATCTTAACAATTCCTCGTCTATCCACTCTGAATAGTGAACCTTTCTCCATGTCGAAATTGCCCGGAGGATCCTCACAGCCCATAGTACCTAAAAGAAATGTAATATAAATGAAATTATGTATAGAATATAGACATTGTAGTGTGAAAAGTAATGTGTAAATTCTAGATTTTCTATTGTTAATTGCACAAAAATCCAAAACAATAAAAAATACTGCCTATAGTTCATAACCTATAAATCTATCCAACTACATACTAATTCAAAATAAAATTCTTAATTGTTAATTAACATAGCAAAGTCAATTTCTGCAACTTTGTATATTTGACATTTACCAGCAAACAATCTTCCTTTAGGATCAGCTTTCCCATCATTTATCCTGGTTGTTGGTACATCTTGGTCCACTTCTCCCAATTCCTTAACAACTTTGACTGTACTCCCATCTTTGCCATCCCATTGGATCACCAAGAACTTCCTCTCCACACCCACCACAAACTGGTCATCTGTACCATCTACAGGCAATATGAAACCAACACGCCCATCTGGAAACATTTTTACATTAATAAACCCATCAAGGGAAATCACAGTAGTTATAGATGGATGGATGTTTGTTAGGAATTATCTCCAGAATGGCTAAATGGATCTCAATGAAGTTGGGCACTGATGTAAAAATACTCTGGAAGAACACATAGGCTATTCATCTAGATTTAAACATTTCAGCAACCATAATAACATACCTAATGTAGTTTTGGTGTGCTCTCCTGTAGTAGGTACATATTTATTAATAGTCTTCATATTGATATCCACAAAGTAAAGAGCCTGTTGCTTGTCATCCCAGTGAGGACCCTCTCCCAAAACTACTGGGTCAACGATTTTCTGCACGGATACCGACATCTAGAGGTCACAGCAAAAATAATTAAACCAAATATTACTTATTTAAAAGTAATGTATTAAACAACCTTCAATAAAATATCACCATGTATTTGTATTTAAATGAGACTAAAAATAACTTACTCTCACGATCGTTGCACACGAAGAGCCCGAACTTAATAAAAATCTTTATTTTATTGCTACTTTATATTTCATGTATCCTTATCGCACTTGCAACAACAGTTCTTTTGAGAGGCAATTAAGACGCTTTGATAACTTTCTGTACTCAATATTACAATAATTACATACACAACAAGTGCATTTTATCTCTTATCTTATCATGACAATTGACAACAGGACAACATGAGAACAGACAAGGATGGACGTGTGTAAATCAGTTTAGAACCAGTCCAACTGATCAGTTCACATAGTCTTCAGCCATTAAACTGCAACTCAACAAAGAATTCACCAGCTCGCAGCTCAACGCAGAGTAATATAATAATGGGAGTCAACAAGACGTGAACAGTCCCGAGATTCGCAGCTCATGGATATAATTCCTTTATACAGGTACAAATTGAGCTGATCTGTAAATCTGCGATCTCTTTCATTCGTGTGAACTGTGAGCTGATCATCAATTTTAGATGAGTCATGACTAGACAGTAGATACGATAAATCAAGGTCATAAATGTGAAAATAAGAAGAGCAATAGTAGTGTTGCCAAATAGTTGACCTGTGATCAACCGGCGGATTATTATTTAAACTATCCTTGCCTATATAACTATGTAATATAATTTGAATTAGAAAGTCATGTTTAATTATTACATTATGGACTGCCTAATTGTGTGCATGTTTACATTAATTTGCAAGTAAAATATAATCGTGTCGTAAAAACAATAATGAGTAATTAACTCACACTTCATTCAAATAAAATACATAATAATTGTATCAAGTCAAGTTTAATCTTAACAATTTAAAACAAATATTTAAATTTACATTTGAGGTTTCTTTTTATTGGAAATCTTACTTAAATGCCGACAAATTTTTTTCTTCAATTCCTTTTGCCTCTTCAATTTCCGCCACTCTTCTTCTTCTATTTGTTTCTTATGCTTTTGTAACCTGTCTGCTGTTGCTTCTTTTTCCTTTTGCTTCTTTTGTTCAAAGTTTGTTTTCAACATCTTCATAACATTTGATACCTTCTGCTCATGTGGGCTTTTAATAACTGCTATTCTGTCTTTAAATATATTTTTAGCTTTAACACCAGATAAAGTCGTTTTACGTTCTTTAGGTTTAAATCTATAGGGCAGTCCTTTTTGCAATACTTTAGGGATAACCAAAGGTTTGAATACCTTTGGATCCCTTTTTATACTAGTGTACATAGAATCAGTATTAGCGTCATTTTGAATGTTACGTTCTCTTTTTAATTGACCTTTAGTTTTCATACCTTGCCAAGCATTTTTATTTCCAGCGGGTAATAATAAATTGACCACAGGAGCGTAAAACTTCGTTACATCCACTTTGAACCATGTGCGGCAAAATATGATATCACTCATAAGAATCTTATCTTCAAATGTCGCGCGGAATGCACCTTCAGGTTTATTTAAAGCTTTTTTAATTTGACCTCTGATTCCAGATACAGTTTTAACTCTGGCACCCTCAAATTTCGCCACCTCCAATGTGGTAGTAAACATATCTTTTATGAATGCAGTCTTTTTGTATATTTTCAATGGAGTTCCAACTAATTTGAGTTTCTTCACAATTTGTGTAGATTTATTAATTTCGTTAACACTGCCTGTAGCTGCTATTCTAAATCCTAACTGTTTTATCTCATTAGGGTTATTATTGACTGTTTGAAGAGCTAAGAAGCCTGTATTTTGTGGGGTTATTGGCCCATAGAAGTGCATATTACATGTAACATGCTCTGGAGTATATTTCAAATACCTACATTTCAAGTCATCCTCTATCTTGGAATAAATAGGAAGACTTTGGAACCGACGCCAACCCAACGATATTATAAGAGGATCGTTTGTTTTAAGTATCTTCTTGTACCATCTGTGTTTTTTGACTTTACAAGATACAAAACCTATGTTCTGCTCTGCCATGTTCAGCGCACCAATGAGTATTGGATAACTGGCATCGAAATTAGTGACAAATTCAGAAGGCATATCTTTGAACAGCATTCGAACATATAACCCTGGTCTAAAGCCCTCCACCTCAACTCTTAAGCCACTGTCAAGATTCTCGAAAACGGATTTATTTAACTCAGACTGTTTAAGAGCTTCTGCTTTAAGACTTTCGTAATAAGAATGGTCACCTTTTATTCTATGATCATCAGGGTTGTCATACTCTGAATCAAATTTTGCTTTAAGCTTTAATTTCTTTTCGAGAATTTCAGACTTCGTTGGCTCCGCTTTACGTTTTGTGCCCGATGCCTCATCAGGTACCTCATCTGAAACATCTTTATTGATGTGCTTTTCTCCTGTTTCCAGATCTTCAAAGTCACCATAAAGTTCCTCATCACCATCACTTGCGTCATCTAGTTTCAAAAGTTCTGAAGCATCTTCATCAGGCAATCTCTTACCAGTTACAAAATTCTTCATAAGGAATTGTTTATTAATTTCATTTGTCCAATCCTTTAGGTCTGGTTTGCTGTTTGAATAAAAATAGGAACATTCATCAACATCCTGCTGCTCTTTCTGCTTTTGTCTTTTCTTCTGTGTGCTTGTTACTTTTTTAAACAAACCACCAATTTCTTCATCTTCACTGTCACTTGCATCATTTTTTTGTACTTTATTTTTATTACCTATTTCATAATCCCCATAAACCAGCTTCATTATATTCTTTGAAGTCTTTTGTCTTTCAAAGTACGCCATTGTCGCTTTCTCTTCTAGTTTTTCTTTCCATTTAGCATTAAAATCTGCATCATCATCAGAGTTTTCTTTGTCTGAATTATTTTCATCACCATTTTCTGGTTCATCACCCTCTGCTTCAGAACCCGAGTTGTTATCCCATGGCAGTTTGTTTCCATCAACTTCTTTATCGTTTTCTTCTATACCACTATCACTACCTGATTCATCATTATCACCTTCATCACTGGATGAATCAGAATCTTCTTTTTTATCATTTTGTAGATATTCATCATCTTTGATCATATCTGGATATATAACAGCTCCTCCACTAAACAGTTTAAAACCTGATTCCTGCATTTGTTCATCAAGTGTTTCCTTTGTTTCAACAACATTTTTAATTAATTCCTTTTTTTCATTTGTTTCCTCATCTTGTTTATGAGAATGTGAACCAAGAAGCTCAATATATACTGCATCTTTATCATACACAATGCCGCCAACACCAGAAAATGGGGCGTAAATCTGTCTCTCTCTTTCCATTAAGTGGCGTTTCTTTTCCCTGTTAGGTAGTGGACAAGGATCTGGTAAGTATGATAGTTCACTTATCTTCATATCTCCTACACCTGTAAATATAATTAAATCAGGTGTAAATAAAAAAATTAGGACTTAAGTTATGAATTTTCAAAATTCCAACTACTTCTAACAATTAACTTATTAAAACTTTCGTGAGACATTATACTATATAAATTATAACACGGCTAAACTCACGTGATAACATTTGGTGTAGGCACCGTCAGTTCATTGACCGTCGCGACGCGATAGCGAGTATATCAGATTAATCACTCACCCTGAAGAAGGACCCCCAACGAAACTGTCGGTGCCTACACCGAATGTTATCACGTGAGTTTAGCCGTGTTATAATTTATATACTTCTAACAAATACAAAAAGTTTACAATATTAATAAATGAGAAGTTGAGGTCAGTTCTGATAGGTATAACTGATGTGTCAAATTGATCAATTAAATGTGTGCATGTGTAAACTTTAACTAAAAAGTTAGATTCATCAATAGAATCTATCAATTCGAACTGAGCAAATTGGAAGCTAACTATTGAAAAATTGTTATCTCTTATAATGTTGAGTTTACAAAGGGGTGTATAAAAAATTACCTACCTGCAATGTGTACCACGGCTTCTTTCATTAATGGTACACCCCTGACATATCCATACAGTACCACATCTCTGTTCACTTTGGGATCCTTCCTTATAATCTCTTGACTAGTAATGTCTTCTAAACGGTCCGCTAAGATATAGGCATGTGTCATACGCCAACTTAAAGGCCTAAATTTCATCACAGATATAAATCTGGACAGATTTTTGATCTCATTTCTCAAGTATTCTCCATGAACTATACCAGAGAGGTAGAATAATTTAGCCCCTGGATACACTTCTGTCCAAAAGCGATGTTTCAATGTCTTCTTTGTGGTTTTCAAAGTTTTTGCATTCTTAATCATGTCAAGATGTGTAAGTACACCCATGATTTTTGGCATACCATGCACTTGGCATATGTTAAGGAATTCGAATATCTCCATTTCGAAGCCGAAACTGGCGTCACACAAAAGTAGAACTAAATCTGCACATTTTGCTATATCTATCATAGAATTAATGTCGTTGTTACATTCAATCAATGTTAAGCGACGTTTCTTTGATGTGACTATAGTAATCGGGCCGTTAGTACTTGTTACGTTAGTTTTTATGAAGCTTTTAATTAAGTTATTTATGAGTGTTGTCTTGCCTACACGAGGGGGACCGACAACTGCTACTACTATCGGCGGTGGCTCCAACGGCGTCTTGTCCACTTGTGGGATATGCTGCTTCTTGGAAATAACATCCTCACGTCTTCTAAACTGCCTTTCAGCTCGTACAGCAGACTGGATAGCAAATGCCTTCGGGTTTCTCTGTCTAGCACTTAGGTTAGATTGATCGACTGCATTTTTTTTCTTCTTCTTATCAGCCTTCCGTCCGGCACGTTTCGCATGATGCGATTTCTTTTTATCAAAGATGGCTTCGTCAGCCATTTTCACATAATAACTGGACTTAAACTATACCAAATATCCAAGCATGATTTTGTAAACAACGTCAATCATGTCCACATGGATGTTGACAATTGACAATAGTTGACAAATTGACAATGACATTTCTAACACCAGTGTGTCCAGTTTACGATAGAACAGAAGTGTCAGAATTTTAGTTTAGTTGGGCTTATTCCTATTAAAAAGCCAATTTTATAATAACGCTTCAATAATTCTGGAAATTCTAATTCAATTTTTGATTCAAATGAATGTTCAACATAATGATGAATATTTAAATTGAGTTAACATTAAACCTGGTATCCCATGCGTCAGCTGTCATTAAAGTACCGCAAATCGATGTCGTTCTCTTGTATTTTTGTGAAAAAAAGCAATCTTTTCGGATGATGAAAGCAAAAAACTTCGTTGTTAATGATAGTTCGCGAGTGTTCGACTTCAAATTGGACTGAAACACATTAATTGTACAATGAGTGCATCGGAATTGGATAGCCGCAACATTGCTCTTTCCATGTAAGTGTCCATTTATTATTGTTGTGTTCGTTGCGTTCGCTATCTATGTGAGGTATTTAAACACCAATAAATGACTGTTATCTTATGCACATTCACACGTTCAAGTTATTTATCATTGTTACTATACCTGACTTCATTTCATACAATTTCGACAACTATTTAATACAAATATCAACCTATTGAAGTTAAAAGTTGTTTACTGCCGTATTAAAATATAATAGTTCAGTCTTCGGTTGAAACTTCGGTTTTTAATACCTTAGAGTTGATTCACCTTAGTATAGATAATTTGGAATTACTAATTAAAAGACTACAGATAAAAAATTGACTTCTAAAGTTCATTAACATAAAAAATATTACAATGTTTTCAATTCAACATAATGAAATCTTGTAAGTACAAAAAAATGTAATATTTATTACACATTTGTGTACAATTATTTGTGTGAGCATCTTTTTTTATAAGAAAATTTTTACTTATAGGAGAAAATCGGTAGAGAATCTGGTTATATCATCACAAGATGCCATTGGACAGAGCATCAGCCAAGCCCTCAATTTCTCTGGGGTCATCGCCCCTCATAATGTACAGGACAACAAGTAAGACATACCAAGTAATTTAATAAAAATTAAGTACAAGATCTAATCACTTATAAGCAAATTGTATACTAAATATGAAGTTGAAACTAGCATTAACTATTAACTCTACCAAAAGACAAAATTTCAAGTAAAAGTTGAGTACTAAATTATAAGACTAAGTGGTCTACTATAATATTATTAAGAGGAAAGATTTGTATTTATGTGTGTATCGAAATAACTTAAAAAACGACAGGGCCAATTTTAAAAATGAGTAACATAGGCTATATTTTTTAATTTCATACAGGCCAAATCACGAGTAATTTTTATTAATTTCGGTAATGTTGCAAAAACAATCAAAATACTTGATATGTGTATAAGATATTGCCAGAAAGTGTATTTATTTTATTTTTATGTACAATCCTTTGAATCTCTTTTGGCACAAGTTTTTGGCACATATGAGAAATTTATTCATCCTACCAATTAACTCTGAATGAGTGTCTCAAATATAAGCGGGAATACACATGCCAGTAACTGGCATATTTGCAAACTTACACATGCCCGGTAGCATGTGTGATGTGACTAATTGGGTAACTGGCATGCAATTAACTAGCGCAATATTACATTTTGTGAATTCTACTGGTGATTTGAGGTGGGCTACAAAGTTCAACACTAAGATGTACTATTTCATGAACTGGCTGTTCCATTTTACATGCATATGTATTCCCGCCCTAACACCCAAAACCTATATAGTGTAGACAATACATTATAAATTGTTATTAAAAAATCTCTTTTAAAAATAAATTCTTTGTTTTCTAGACATGCTTTGATACTTAAATGTCGATACTTTTTAAGTAATCATTAATTGTAGTATTTTTACAAGCTGGTTTATTTTTTATTGTTAACTAAATCATTAACAGCGAAATCGGGATGATGTTAACTAGAGCATTATTTCTAAATGTAAAAAAAAATTAATCAACATTATTAACAGGGCTATTTATAATGATGTAATACATTTTTTCGTAGATAATGGCGGCCTAATCGCATGGTATTGATCGTCTTTGATATTTGGATTATATAACTTGTATTAGTTATACATGGTGTTCAAAGTTATGTATAACGGAACACGCGGATTTCTTGGCCAAAATCCAAAATGACTTAGTTTAAGAGATTTAGTGATGATATGCCTTATCATACTAATATTATAAATGCGGAAGTTTAGATGGATGGATGGATGGATGGATGTTTGTAAGAGTTTGTAGCCAAAACGGCTAAACGGATTTTGATGAAATTTGGTATAGATGTAGCGGAATGTCTGGAAGAACACATAGGCTACTCACTTTTGTTTTTTTTAATTCCACGCGGACGGAGTCGCGGACGAAGGCTAGTAGATTTATATATAGAAAATGATTTTTAGCAGCAAACTGTTAATATGTTATGTAGTATTTTGTTTATTACTAGCTGATCCTGTGCGGCTTCATCCGCATGAAATTATAAAAACTTTATTTCGTTTACATTTGTCAAATTATTAATATGCTGTGATTGCTGACAACACCACGACAACTTATTTAATTGATACTGTCGCTTTTAACTCAGAGCAATACTTCTCGTCAAGACTTAGGATGCGCGCCAAATCTATCCATACTTCTAGTGACATTTGACAGCTGTCAGCTAGGGACGTGACGTTTATGCCGATAATCTAGAGTTGCGCCAATTCTATAGCACGGTACTAATTTTATTCCTAACAGTATAGATTAAATTCACGAAGCACGTTTAAGTTGTTTCGTTTATCGTTTTGCCAAATGAAGTCTAAAGTTAAACTGTTAGCTTTACATTTTATTAAATAAAAAATTATAATTAATTTTGGAACCTAACCTAATTGTAAGATTCAATTACCGGATTTTTTTCTGGTAATTTATAATATCTCTGGCTTTAGTACTCAAAATAGATTTAAATTACAAAACATTTTAAAGCAAAACTCATAAGAGTACTTTTGAATATTTTTTACCGAAATATAAACATTATCTTTCCAAAGACAATGTAGAGCGAAGTTTGGTGGTCTAAGTACTAATAAATAGATAATTGACATACATGTATTGTGTATACGACTATTTGTAAAATTTTTGTTTGCGTTACATAAATATGCTACTTTATCTTATCTGGCGTAACAGAACATAAAATCGACAACTTTAGTTCTAAATTATAATTTAAACATTTATAAACCCTCCCCCCCTCTCTCTCTCTCTCTTTATTCAGCCATATCCCGCCCACTGCTTGGCATAAGCATCTCCCAAATATCGCCACGATGATCGGTCCTGTGTCTCTCGCATCCAGGATACTACCGCAGCCTTGACCAGATCAATGCTCCAACTTGCTGGATAAAATAATCTATGAGAACTCAAATGGAAAGCGGAAGACCGTATTATTTAAAAGGCATTAGTGAAAACCTATGTCCAGTAGTGGACAGAGAAAAGCAAGACAAATAGATGTTGATGATAGAATGAAAAAAAAAAACGAAATTATAAAATGTTAGGAAAGGGGAATCGAACCAAAAACAGGATTAAAAGTTCAACGTTTGACCACTGCTCCGACGTTCCTATGCGAAGATTATGCAATATTTTTCTATAGTAAATAACAATTTTATAAACTTTAAACCAATTTCAATATAACGTAAGCAAGGATTATCACTAAGTCGTGCACTTAGTGGGTTTCTTGAATGTGGCACAGAGGTGCACGCTAACACATAATCAAACACCAAAGGGTATTTGGGTTTGCAGTGATCAGAGGTGTTTTCAGTAGTTTCGAAAAAATAATAAAAAAATGTAGTTTTTTTTTTTAATAAAAGTGTTGTCGAAGTTCAGACTATTATGAAGTTATTGAGGTTTTATGAACATTGTGGTAATTCTTTTTGTTTTTGAGGTTTTCTGTGTATTTTTCTCATATTCGATTTCATGTGATTAATCGATTACTCTAACGTCTGAAATGCTATGTAAATAGTTTTTTTTTTTTGCTTAGAGTTTGCTAGTTTTTTTATAGCAGCCAGTGTTTTACGATTTTTTTTGTCGTAATGCTACGTGTATTTCACCTGCCAGTGTAAATTTTCTTACCAGCCAGTGTTTTGTAAACGTATTTAGTGAAAAAGTATTTATTTAAAATATAAAATTATATTTTTGCCAGCTATTAAATTATCAGTAGTAGTTGACTTTATCACATTGTGGAACAATGAATGATATTGCTTTTATTGAATAGCTTTGAACAATAAAAGATTCGACAGTTGTAATTATTCTGTGTAATATATTTTTTTATCTTTAAATCATGTTATTTATCAATCAGTCGTAGATATTCCGACGCGTTACTTTGCGCTATTTTAAAAAAAAAACAAAAGAGTTTTTAGTGTATGTTTTTTTGTGGAAATATGAATAAATCTCAAGTGGATTTTACACAATGGGAGTCAATTTGGAAGGTTCTTATTTTAAGGTAATGTTTTATAAATATTAATGTCATAGTTTTGCGTATACTTAAAAAATCTTTGTTGTACACAAACACAACTAAAGGCTTCACGGATTGGTGTTTACCGCAGTTCCTAGTCGCCGCTAAAATGCAATTTTTCGTATAACATCCTTCGGAATCTCAAATACATTTGTATCTTTGTTTCCAATGTTTACGTGACCTAGAATTTTGAACAAAGAAACGCTGATTGCGTTCGCGTCTTGCTTTAGAAACAAAAGAAGTGGTCCTTGTAGGCTCTCTAACTTTGTAAAAGCGGTGCAGACAGCCCAAGTAGTGCCCTTGACACGAATATCTACACTGAAACTCAATTAGATACCAGTATTTGATTTTATTTTATTTATTATACCAGTATTTAAATAATTGACATTTAAATATGTCTATTTCCAAAATATTAAACGAAAATTTACACTTATCTATGACAGTAGGACTCCATTGTTTTGTCACGTGTATTAATGGTGGTCTCTTTTATGTCAAAAAGAATGAAAGAGATGACAATACGTATATAAGCGTAAATACAGTGGAAACCAACATTAACAGACATTAAAATTCAATATAAACAGGTTAGTTTTGGCATTGAAAATGAACGACCAGTGGCGGTCATTGTCGCGACTAGATCGCTAATTTGACGCACGAAATCATCAGAGTCACCGAAATAATGCAAACACTTCATACTAATATTATAAATGCGAAAGTTTAGATGGATGTTTGCTAGAGTTTGTACCCTAAACGGGTGGAAGGGTTTTGCTGAAATTTGGTATAGATGTATGGTAGAACATAGTCTTGAAGTACGCATGGGATACTTTTTTTAATTCCACGCCGACGGAGTCGCGGGCAAAAGCTAGTTGTTAAATACAATTTATAGCTAGCAAAAAAACATTAAGCGAGATACAATTTTTGGTAACAGCTAGATGAAGAAATTTAGAAGCAAGTCTAACTACGCATGCGTTGCATCCGCATTAGACCTACTTTAGAAGACGTTTTCTCTATTCACAAACTATCCTAAAGTTTGAATTGCGCTATAACACTATCTGTATCAGTACTACTAGTGCCCTCAGCAAAAGTTTTACGGCGTCTTTTTAGCATTTCAAACGGTCTACGTATTTCGTAGACTTGTAACCTTTCTATCCAGTGATCTGGTTGGTCGTATGTCCACACGTTACTCTAAAGTCAAGCCTAATATCTAAAGTTTATGTACATAAGAATTTAATGTATATGTAACGTTTTTCAACTGCTAATATATCGTGCTTTATCAGTTGTTCCCCTATTTACTAATACATAATTATGTGCCGTCTTAATTGTTAATTACCGCACTTACATACATACGAGTACTTCCTTTGTAATAACTACCGAAGCAAAACTATCTTGACTAAATACAAGTTTATTCTGCTAAAGATAATTCAGGTAAATACCTAATTATCTATATGTTGCTTTTTGATCCACGAATTCTCATTGAATTGGTTATTTAAATCATACTAATATTATAAATGGATATGAAAATAAATATATAAAAAAATGGATAGATGTCGCCAAAGGCAGGGACAAGTGGAAATCTTTGGAGGCCTTCACCTGAGAGGGGTCCATGCAAAAGATATGACATCCAGATTTTAAAAAAAATTGAATATAATTTAGATTAATAATTTATAGAAAAAAATAGTATTTAGGACATTTTTGATTATTTATTGAAATAGGTTAAACATTATATGACCGAATTAATTTTTCTAATCTAATATATATGTATGTAATAATCTATAAATGACAATAATTAGACATGTACCATTCAATTTTTTTTTAACTTTTGTAAACTATGGCATGGAATAAAACTTTTTTTTTTTTAATTTTCTTATTTAATATTATAAATGCGAAAGTTTAGATGGATGTTTTTTAGAGTTTGTAGCCTAAACGACTGAACGGATTTCGATGAAATTTGGTCTAAATGTAGAGGATAGTCTGGAAGAACACATAGGCTACTCACTTTTGTTTTTTTTTTTAATTCCACGCGGACGTAGTCGCGGGCGAACGTTAGTCTAAACATGTTTTAAACTCTGGTAACAATGTCGCTGACTTCTGTTATACAAATAACCATTACATTTTTTTTTAAACATGACTCAGGTGTCGAAATAGGCATTGAATACAATAGAGGCCTTGAATTATGTTTGAAGCTGTTTCTGTAGCGACTGAATCGAGTGGTCGAAATGAGTGCAGCGGTCACGCAACGCTGATCACTACTAGCTGATATTTTATTGTAGAAAAATAAATATATTTAGATAAATAGCACACTATATCATAAACTTTCTAGGAGACTGCCTTTTATATTACTACTCTAGTGTCGCGGTTCGCCAGTGTGGAACGCCAGTGAGATACCCTCCAGCGAAAGTCCCGTCAAAATCGGCCTAAGATTACCCGGAACAAAACTGGTTTGCAGATAGATTTGTTTACTATCCACGTGCGTTCACGACGGCAGCTCATCTTAAAATGCACTCCTCAGTGTCACCGCACTGGTGCTGACAGTTTGCGAAATCAGTGTTTCATTTGTCACTTTTAACTTTCCAGAAGCGTATCCCGTTCCCCGTCACCATCGCTGCGCCATACAGAGAGCAGTTCAGAACTCGTCGATGACAAGGTAAAGACGAAGAAGGGATGTCAGACTTTCTATCATTACTAGCTCACTAAACGTACCCACTGAAGGGCTCGGATGCTACCCTAATTTAGAAGTAACTAGGCCATAGTCAACTACGCTGGCATAGTGGATTGCTTCACAGTGGATTGTTTCTATGCAACTACAGATATGAACATAGTAACTTAAGCAATAATATTAAGGTTTTCTACTATGTTAGCGGCTCGGAATATTGTACTCGTCTATACTAGTTAAGAGGTGTTAAGGTATGGGGTGGAGGGTATGCGTCGCCGTGGCAAGCGATAGCGGTCCCGTGGCGCCCCACACAATGGCCAGGAGCGAACGGATGGGTTTAGTGAGGTATGGCCCCAGTATGGGGGGAGAGTCCCATGTAACTCTCGTGTCTGCCCCGAGACACGGAGTATAAATAACGCATTCCCCTTCGGCAAAAAAAAAACCGTCGCCGATTTAATTGAAACGTCCCATTATGGTTCATGCATATCTGATGAAGGCTTATTTTGTTTCCAGTCAAGTGACATCTACATCCAGGGGTCGGGGGACGCGCAGCCAGTGTCCGTAGAAGCACCACTCGCGAAGTCTGATAGCAATAAGGTGGGCAAACAGACTTGCAGTCAGGTTTCACGATCGTTGGGTTGTAAAAATAATTTTGATGATGAATAGCTCTTGTGATTTTCACTTTTTAAAATGTGATGAAGAATTAAATTGGTTTTACAGAAGAATGCTAGTTGGAGTTTAGATTTAGGTAAATGAACGTGGATGGAAGGCTGTCTTTTACTCTGGGGTTACTTGTGTAAGCAATTTTGTTATTACAGACAATATCTCAAACGCCGGTGGTGCTGCGCGGCGGTGCTGATGCTGGATCTCGCACCAAGAAGAAGAGTTGGTACAACGCGCTATATCCAACATATAAGAGCAAATCTGAAGACTTCAAGAGACTGTTCAAAGATCTACCTGATGAGGAGAGGCTTATTGTTGGTATGTTCAACTAAAAATTCATCATTTATTATTCAACAGAAGTACTAGGACAGTAATTAGGAGGACAATAAGACTGTTTGAAAACTTAGAACCACTACTACTAATTCTGGAATCCCATAAAGATAGCCTGGTAAGAATAGAAGAGGTATTCGTAACGAGAGAGAAACGGCGGAATACTGAAACGACATATGTTACGTCTTAAATGTTCTGGCTAAGCTAAACATAGAATTCCATTGTAATTTTGATATCTGCCAGATTGTAAACGGCGCTTATGAAGATGTTTAATATTTGTTTCAATATTCCGCCGTCCGACTTCTACGATTATCTTCTTTCACTGTTATTTATAAGAAAACAGATATTTGGATGCTTATCTGTGTGCAGATTACTCATGCGCGCTGCAGAAGGACATCCTGGTGCACGGGCGGCTGTACGCCTCGCAGAACTTCCTCTGCTTCTACGCCAGCATCTTCGGCTGGGAGACCAGCATGACGCTGCGCTGGAAGGACGTCACCGCCATCACCAAGGAGAAGACCGCACTGGTACGAATACTATTAGACAACGCTTTAGGACTTTGAATGCTCAGAAATTAAGACTACTTTAAACAGTAATTTAAGCTCATAATGTATTTAGAACTAGCTGGTCCTGTGCGGCTTTATCCGCATCAGGTTATAATAGCTTTATTTTATTGTTTACATTTAGCAAATTAATAATTGCAAATGTCAAAATTCAAATGTACAAATGACAATGAAGGTCTTTAACATCGGATCACATTTACAGTACTATGGCAATCTTACTTTCTTGATGTTGGCAGCTTGTAGTTTATGGTCTCTTTCCCACACGAGGATTTTTTCAATTTATTTACCCACGAATTTCAATAGCGTGAAAATATATAGCCTAAGCGTGTCGTAAGTGTAGGGCTTGTTATAAAAGAAATAATTATTTAAAAATATACTGTGATTGCTGACATCTTACGCCACAAAGAAGTGTGTGTTTACGCTTTATTATGTTAGTATACAGGTAAAGTAAAGTGCAAGTTGTTTGCAGGTAATACCTAACGCGATCCTGGTGTGCACCGAGAGCGAGAAGAATTTCCTGACATCATTCTCTGGTCGCGACAAGGCGTACCTGATGCTGTTCCGCATCTGGCAGAACGCGCTCATGGACCAGCCCATGTCCAGCCACGAGATCTGGCAGTGGGTGAGTGCTCCTGTCTCCACATCACAGCGAGCTCTGGACGAGACGAGGCGGACCTGATGCTGTTCCGCATCTGGCAGAACGCACTCATGGACCATCATGGGATCTCTTGGCCAGGACATGGGTCCAGCCACGAGATCTGGCCAAGAAAAGACGGACCTAAAGATGTACCGCATCTAGCAGAATCTTACACTAACCTTAACTGCCCACATATACATAAAAAAATAATCTTAACTCTCTAATGTTACATAACTTTCGCCCGTGACACCGTCCACGTGGAATTAAAAAAAATAAAAGTAGCATATGTGTTCTTCCATACTATCTTCTACATCGATGCTAAATTTCGTCGAGATCCGTTGAGCCGCTTAGGCTAGAAACTCTAACAAACATTCATCCAAATTTTCACATTTATAATATGAGTATGATATTTGAGTAGTCTCTTATCTTTGAACTAATATTATAAAGAGATTTTAATTTTTAGATTTTTTTATGTGTTAAAATAACTCAAAAACTACTGGGCCGATTTCAATAATTCTTTCACCATTAAAAAGCTACGTTTTTGCTTAATAACAAAGATAGTATTTACTACTTTTAAATTTCACGTGGACAAAGTTGCGAATAACAGCTAGTCTTTCAATAATTATGTTAAACTTTACGTTACTTAGGGCCTGTCCCACCAAATTGTAAATTGTCTGATAACTATCTAACGTCTAAAATATGTGATGAAAATACCAGATTTTGTTCCCTTAACTGACGGTGACGTAACTTTTAAGCTATCTGAGGCTCTATCAGCCAGTGATGGGACAGGCCCTTAAAAAACGTAATTAGTTGTTTTAAATTAAAAAAAAATCCCATTATTTCCATTTCCACATATATTTTTATTTCTTATTTTCTATATATTACATTTTACAAGATTTGTATAAAAACTAAATTAAAAAAATAGAGCACCACCGGCTGCGGAATCCGATGACTCAAGCAACCAGTGGTCAGTGCAGACAGTAACCTCCTCACTATGCGTGCGGTTTCTAAAATAACCGCCTTTTGAATCGGGCCCTTAATCCAACTGTCTAGCGAGAGCTTCTTGAGGTGTTGGTCGAAGCTCTTCGCTATTATTACGATTACCAGATATCATGTTTTCCATAAGTCCCAGTTTAGCGTCGCTTGTTTGCGAGTTGAACAAAATATGCGCATAGTGAGCGGACACAAGTGTTGACATTATGGTTACGTTCTGTTATTCATGTTCAGACATTTTGAAATTCAAAGTTTGTTTTGATCGAAATGTGTCGTGGAGTTAGGACATCTATACTTCTATACTATGTCTATGTTTATATCTATTATAATTTAATAAAGCGTAAAAATACACGATTTTGTGGCGTAATTGATGTTTTGACAAATGTAAAAAATGCAAAAAAATTTTTCATAATTTCATGTGCATGAAGTCGCATGGGAGCAGCTAGTGGTTTTATAAATCTAAAGAAAAAATTAAGTTATCATTGATTTTTTTAATAAATTTTTGAAGTTGTAATTTCGACTTATTTTAAAAAAATTGAAAAATCAATATTTCTCGAAAATGGTTAACTTTTTAATTCATATAGGGGTCAAAATTATCACAAATGATTACTATTACCCCCTAATGGGAATACGTCTAATTACCAATAACCCTGTATATAGAATATCCTATAGTAAGGTAATATTCGGATTTCCCTGTTTTTATCCCACGTGTCGGGGTAACCATTTTGGCCAAGGTCGCCATTTAAATGTGCCTGAACTCAGTTGATATCGTACTTCTCGCCGGATGGTGTTGTGATTACATTTTTTTTAAAACAATTATTTATATTGTTTCTTATCTTTCTTTACGTATAACTGTTACGTGTGTAAGGATATTTTTTTTTGTTAAAAGTGGTGTTTTTTGCAAAACTATTTAGTTTTTAAATTCTATAAAAAATGTTTTGTGCGTCTGCGATTTGAAACGATTTTGGTTTTTTTAGTGTTATTCCGCTAGGGATTAAAAGGTACAATTTTTTATTTATCTTATTTATATTATGAATGCGAATGTTTTAATGAATGGATGTTTATTACTACCTAAATTTGACATGGATGTAGGCCATAGTCTGGAAGGACACAGTCTACAAGCTATTTATTTTAATTCGACACGAATGGAGTCGCGGGCAAAAGTTACTTTTGTAATTTGTATATTTTTATCTTATCGTCTATAAAGACTACAGTGTATCAACATTAGTTACTTTTGGCAGTTATTTACATTAGTACGCAATAAGTAAATATTGAAAATTATACAATAGTTACCGGCTGCTATTTTGACAGACGGAAAATGTAAAGATTCCATTTTCTTTCATCTTTCTCTGTCTTGTAATCTATGGTATACCAATATTATAAAGGGGAAAACTTTGTTTGATTGTAATGAATAGGCTAGAAAACTACTGGGCCGATTTTAACCGTTAGAAAGGTAATTTAACTGTGAATAATGTAGGCTATATTCTTTAATTTATTTATTGTTTTTTTTTAATTACACGCGAACGAAGTCGCGGGCAAAAGCTAGTAGTAGGTAAACTTTTAACTCATGTTTATTGTTTAGATTTTAGTTATAACTAGCTTTCGCCTGCGTCGCAGTCCGCCTGGAATTTAAAAAAAGCAAAAACTAGTAGTCTATGTCTTCTTTCAAACTAGCCTCTACATCTATGCCTTCATCGTGATCAATTCAGTATATTAGGCTAAAAAACTCCAACAAACATCCATCCATCTAAACTTTCGCATTTATAATATTAGTAAGAGCGTCGGTGGCTCAATGGTTTAAACACTTGACTTGTAATCTACAGGTCTTGGGTTCGTATCCCGCCATGTACCAATGTGATTTTGGATTTTTCGAATTTTCATATGTACATAATTTACCCGACGTTCTAACGGTGAAGGAAAACATCGTGATGCCTGCACATATCGGCGAAGAAATTCAAAGATATGTGTGAAGTCAACCAACCCGTAGTGGGCCAGCGTGGTTGACTATGGCCTAGCCACCCCTTGTTAGGGTAGACTCCGAACCCCTCGGTGGGGAAGTATAGTGAGCTGGTAATGAAGGACATTAGTAAGGATGTTTTTTTTATGTGTTTTTCTCAGGATGTTTATGATGTAACTCTTTTCTAGGTACATTCTTGCTACGGCGAGGAGTTAGGCTTCAACTCTGAGGACGAGGGATATCCTCGGGACGCGCGGGACGTTCCTGACGACTCCTCGACCACGCAACTGGACCCTCACGAGGTAAAAATAACGTATTCACTGCTGGAAGACGTTACCCAACGCCTCCTTAGTAATTTAAACATTCTGGTTAATGGGAACTGTATACATTAGGGCTATAAAAATGTTTGTTTATTTAAAAAAAAATCAAACTAAATTGTTTACGTTTGCGATTTTTTTTATACTCAAATAATATAAAAAATATATTTTAACTATATTCTATACAAATTCAATTGAAACTCTGCTTGAAATCCGCAAAAAAATTGTTGGATAGGCATTTTTTTTCTATATTTGTAAGGAATATTTTATTTGCACACCGTACGTAAAAATGACGTCATCATGTCTCAAGTTATTTTGTACGATTTGTGAGTAATAGAAGGCTTATCATGAATATTCGTGATATCGCTTTCGTAATATAATACCGGTAAAGTACAAGTCTCATACTTTGTCGATTACGTTACGAATTTGTGTCAACTGTCATAATAGTTCGTGATAGGCTCAAAGATCTCTAGCTTTGAAAAATTAAATTACTGTTTTCTATTACCAATAGGCATGTGAGATAATGTTATCGATTAATGTTGATAAAGTATCGAGATATCGTATCGATAAACAGTCACCTGTGCGTTGCCGCGGACTTGACATGAGCCGAGCGTCGAAAAGAATTAAAAAAAAAGTACAACAAAACATTTAAATTTATGTAAATTGTTATGATACAAATGTTTAGTTTTTGTGCAAGTGCATTACAACTACGACAAAAATTGTAGTTTTCATCGTAACTAGAGATTTCTCTAGTTTTTAGAAGATAGTATGATGGATACTGAAACGACATTTAAATATGCGAAAATAAGACGTTGTAAATAATAAGTAACAATCCAATTTCAAATTCTATTATATGTCGTTCGTCAGATAAGTGATTTCACGTGGTTTTAGATTATTTTTGGTATTCCTAAATTTATGTTAACTTGACTTCGATAGTTATTCAAATTTGTAAAAGAATTCGCGCTAACTTTTTATATCTTTGTAACTGCTTTCGACACTGTATACCCTATGAGGTAAGAAGCGTGAAGATGTGATATATGTTCAGGAGCAGGTGGAGCCGTCTATGGAAGGTGGAGGGGGAGGCGCGCGGGCGCGGGACTTGTCGCCGCTTAGAGGTGAGTCTACACAAACTAATAATTTAAACATCTTATTTCACTCAAATATAACAACTTTTGCCCACGATTATGTTTGTATGCATTAAAACACTTTAATTATGCACACCATCTTACTAATATTATAAATACGAAAGTTTAGATGGATGGATGTTTGTTAGAGTTTGTAGCCTAAACTGCTAAAGAGATCTAGATGAAATTTGGTATACATGTAGAGGATAGTCTGGAAGAGCACATAAACTATTCACTTCTTTTTTAATTCCACGCGAACGGAGTAGCGGGCGATAGCTAGTTAAGATATATTATTGTCTGATGCCTACTGCTTTAGATTGCACACCTTTGTATTGCACAACTGTTTAGTCTCCCTTTGATTTGTATGAGTTTATATTTAGGTGCCTTCACTCGATGTGTAGTTGTGCAACTAAATAGTTGAATTGTCGAAACAATCGACAATCGCACGACAGTTGTGCGATAGTTTAGTCAAAGGTGTGCGCCTGATCTTCAAGTTATGTTTTCTTGTAAATCAAGTGTCAAATTGTGAGTTCAATTCAATTTAATTTAGTAATAAACTGAGTATAAGGGAAGTTTGTACTAATATTTGCCTATACTCAGTTTGTTCTTAAGTTTAAATTTATATCGCGTTTATTTGTAAGGTATAAGTGTAAGTTAAAGAGCGTCAGTGGCTCAGTGGTTTAAGCACTTGACTTGTAATCTACAGATCTTGGGTTCGAATCCCGCCGTACCGATGTGATTTTCGATTTTTAGAATTTTTAAATGTACATAATTTACCCGACGTTCTTACGGTGAAGGAAAGCATGGTGATATCTGCACATATCGGCGAAGAAATTCAAAGATATGTGTGAAGTCAACCAACCCGCACTAGGCCAGCGTGGTTGACTATGGTCTAGTCACCTTAGGGTAGCCTCCGAGCCCCTCAGTGGGGACGTATATTGAGCTGGTGATGATGACGACTAAAAAGTTTATATAATATGTTGCTAATTTTACACAGGATACGAAGTATAATAAAGGGTCATTTACGCATAGTTTAAACCCTTATCAATATAGTTTTCTAAATAAACAGTGAGACAGTTTATAATAATAGAGCCCAGTTTAAATTACAAAGTCGCTAACGAATGCAAAACGTTATCCTTATTTCCGAGAAATCAACGTACGATTTGACAATATATTGCCATCTCTGTTTTTGTTAAAACAAGTGAAAGAGATACTAATATATGTCTGAACGGAGAAAATAAAGCGAATTTTAGTCCGTCGCTTGCGCGCGTAGACACGTACCAACGATCTCGTTCGTAAATAGGAGGTTTTGATAAATAAATTTTTTATTAAACTCTAACATAAATAAAATATCTCAGTTTATTTTATACTAGCTGTTGCTGCGATTTCGCCCGCGTGTAAATATAAAATATAGCCTATGTTACAGATAGGTTACCTTTCTAACGGTGAAAGAATTGTTATAATCGGCCCAGTAGGTTTTGTGTTATTTCAATAGATATAAAAATGCTTTTTTTAATGATAATAGTATAGATTTGCTAAAATGTGGGACACCTATATATTTACAATGCTGAATCGTGCTGTTTCGTTTTATTACAATAATGGTATCGACGCAAACGTGGTGGAGGCGGATGACTTTTTGCTCGTGAATACCGAACCGACGGTTATGTGGGGAGAAGTACAAGAAGGATATGAAGAAGCTCTACCGGCAGATGGTAATTTAGATTAGATACTCCAGCTCTAACCTTAATCAGCTCTTCTCGTCCGGATTCATCCGCGCATGACATTATAAAATAATATTTTATTTATATTAATTATACATCATACACATACAGCTTAAAACAGAATAAGTAATTACAAATAAGAATAATGAATAAAAGAACTTTCTAACCGTAGTACGGTGTACACAACATGACTATAAAAATGCGATATATACTATAGTTTACATTAAGATTAATTTTTGTTTCAAAACTTATGTTTTTGAGATTATAAAAAATAGGAGTCAAGAAAAAATTAAAATTATATTCATGTATTTTTATGATTAATTGCAGTGATCAACGGGTCGGTGGCGCTGCGGGACGAGGAGGCGGGGGACACGCTGCCCACAGACATGTCCGACACCACCGACAGCGAGCCCGACAAACATCGCAAGTGAGAACACTGCACACCCACCTCACACCTAACTCACACCTACCTCATACCTACCTCACATGCATTACACACATACCTCATACCTACTTAACACGCAATCCATACGTCGCTCACGCGTACCGCACACGTACCGCACACGTACCTCACACGTACCTCATAGGCATCGCACACACAACGGACACGTGTATCACAAGTACTGCACACGCAATCCACACGTAGCTCACATGGACTTCATACGTTTCTCATACGTACCTCACACCTACCACACACGTACTGCACCCGCAATCCACACGTAGCTCACACGTACTACCTCATATTTTTAAGAAGAAAATTAGTACCGCACTATAGAATTGGCGCAACACTAGATTATTGGCATAAACGTCACATCTCTAACTGACAGCTGTCAATGTCATGAGGATGATTGATATTCGCGCGCCTTCCTGGCGAGTGGTCTAGTGGAGTGGTTAAATTAATATTGCTAAGTACAATTATATTTATTGTCTAAAAATACATATTTACACCTACCTTATATATACTGCACACGTACCTCACATGTATCGCACACGTATAGTCGAGGAAACTGGCGGTGCACCACCCTAAAAAAATACAATCGTTTGAACACTGAATGTACTTATTCAATTCATGGCATCCCAGCAACTTTTAACCATTCTTTAGTGTTTTAGTTCGATTACTGCATATAATGTGTTGCCGAAATTCTTAACTTGAGTTTTCTTTATTAAAATTAAGTGCAACCTAACAGAAACTTCAGCATTAATAGACTAAAGTAAAGAAGGCTAAGCTACCTTAACAAATATAAAAAAGTACAGTTACTGTACTTCTTTTGTAATTTGTTTTATTAATTTGTAGCGTATTGTATTTCCAGTTGCGGTGAAACGGAGAAATGCACGGCGTCGCACGAGGGCAAGACGCTGCTGAGTCAGCAGTTCCCCTTCAACATCGATCAGCTCTTCACCATGATGTTCACCAATTCGCAGTTCAACTTGGAGCTGCTGACGGCGCGCGACAGCACCGACTACACGCAGGTACTGCCGGGGAAGTAGGCGGTGCTACTTAACTGGTCGAAGGGCCTGTCCCACCACTGGCTGATAGCGCCTCGGATAGCTTGAAAATGACGTCACTGTCAGATAAGGTAACAAAATCCGATATTTCCATCACATATTTTACATGTTGCATTGTTATCAGACAGTTTACGATTTGGTGGGACAGGTCCTAAAGTTTGGTACGCGTGGAATAATAACTAATAGGCTTATCTTGTTGTTTGTACCAACTCACTACTATATAATTTGATATTTGTAAGTAGAGATGTTTGTCTCGTTGCAAATAATAAGTTAATTCAATCTGAAACTTAGTATTCCAACAGTAAATAAAGTTTCTTTGGTTTTTACGTTTTTTTATCCTAAGATAGCCGGCAAGCGATCACTTTAGTTCGCCAAAATAGGGAAAACTCTATTGCCCATAAGTATCAGAAACATTTGCATATTTATTGCCTACCTATGATCAACAAAGTAAGGTACAAAAAGAGAATTCTCCCTTTTCTGTGTGTTCTCTCCTCTGCTCAATGTACTTTTCATATTCTGTCCTTATATAAAGGGTGAGCAGATAATAATAATTTAAAAAAAAACATATAGACGAATTGAGTGCCTCCTTTTGGGAAGTCGGTCAAAAATCAGGCCTCAAACACTGATCGAAGTGTATGTGGAATGACGTCACTTGTCGCGTCTGATGCAATACTAGTTGTAGTGTTGATGAGTGCACTAAGGGCAGTGTGACAGTGGTAGAGCCCGCTTTAACATCTTCGCACTGCAGGGCCGGCTCCCCCCAGTTATACCACGACCACACAGAAAATAGGCGTGAAGTGGAAGCAATTCCGCGTACAGTCTGACGAGTTTGATTCCCTTTCCATTATTTTCTTAAGAGGAAAGGATGGGATGGAAAAGTGGATTTGGCGGTGGAGGAAACGTATAAAAAGGGGAAATGTCCTCTTTATGTGCGTCTTCTCCGTCAAATAAGGGTAACGCATCGCAATTGCGGATGTTTATGGGCAGCGGTTGCTCTCCATTTCGATGGATTTCGTTTGCCACGTTATATTATAAAAAGGGCGGCCCTCAGCATGCATTACGTGTGTCAGGAGCCGTGGCAGACGCAGGGCACGCGCAAGGCGCGCCGCGTCAGCTACACCCTCAGCCTCTCCTCGGGACTCGTTGGTCCAAAGAAGGTCCGCGTTAACGAGACACAGGTAACTTTCATTGTTTTTTTTTTACTTTTGTGACAAATAATAACGGTTAGTTTTGCATTCGAATGTGAGTACCGACTAGGGTTAAAATTGTATGGTCTTCTGGTTTGAATTGTTAATATTTCAGGAATTGGGAATTTCTTGTCATTTTTTGATTAAAAATTATCTTATTAAAAATGTAAATGTAGATATTTAGATGAATGCATGTTTGTGGTTATAATTTCAACACGGTTATACGGATTTTTTAAGAATCTCTTAAGATTAAAAACACATGTTACTAATAGTTTTTTTTTTAATTATTTAAGTATGGTGTAGTTTTGAGATCATATGGTATACATATAAAAAAATTGAAATGTAACATTGAAAGAAAATTCCAAATTTGGCGGAGATTATGTATTTGCATTTTTAATAACGACAATCGCATTTAAAAATATTTGTCTGAAAGCGTTTGTTTCGGTTAATCTCTGAAATTAAATCTGACATATCGTGTGAACTAAAGTGTTTGAACAGGTGATGAATAAATGCTCGAAGCCGGGCGCGCTGTACTCGATAGACGCGACGAGCGAGAACTCGGGCATCCCGTACGCGGACTACTTCACTGTGGAGGTGCACTACTGCCTGCGGCGCGCGGAGTGCGGCGCGCACCTCGCAGTGCTGGCGCGCGTCCGCTACAGGAAGACCATGTGGCCTATGGTCAAATGTACGCCTTTTGCCTTTCGGCCTCAAAAATGCACTGCACAACACATCTTACTAATATTAGAAATTAGCTTTCGCCCGCGACTCCGTTCGCGTGGTTTTGAAAAAAACAAAAGTGAATAGCCTATGTGTATTTCCAGACTATCTTCTAAATCTATGCTAAATTTCATCGAAATCCGTTCAGCCGTTTAAGCTACAAACTCTAACAAATCCATCCATCTAAACTTTCGCATTTATAATATTAGTATGATGTGAAAGTTTAGATGGATGTTTGTTAGTTTGTAGCCGAAACGGCTGAACAAATTTCGATGAAATTTGGCTTAGATATAGAAGATAGTCTGGAAATACACATAGGCTATTCACTTATGTTTTTTTCAATTCCACACAGACGGAGTCGCGGGCGAAAGCTAGTTTCATATAACAGATATTCAAATACAGTATAGCCTTTTACCCTAATAATGCTCTTTATACTTCATTTTGTAGAATTAGTGTTGTTAACATTTGACTTTGTTGTAATTATGTTTTTTCAAGCCCAGTGATTGAAAAGCATTTTTTTATACAGTAAGTAAGGTACCAAAAGAAGAAACTACCATCTGTATCCACTTAAAATGGTAAAGCGATCGCTGCCTAGATATCTACAATTGCAATTCACAAAGAAACACATATAGAAAGGATATTTCCCCTTCTGTATCACTTCTACCGTTAGCTCCACTTTCTCTTCCTTTCCTTAAGTGTGGAACAAAAAAGATTAAAATTAAGCTTCTGGCACACACTCATGGAAACGCGGTATTACTTCCACTTGTTGGCTGTGTGTGATGTTAAAGCGGTCCGCTGTTGCAGCGCTGCTGGAGAACAACACGATGTCCGGTCTGGAGGAGTACGCGCGGCTGCTGGCGGCGAGGCTGACGGCCGCGCAGCCCGCCGCGCCGCGCCACCCGCGCCACCCGCGACACCCGCGCCGCAGGCACCTCGGTAACTATACACAATATTCATATGACGCCAAATAGGCAATATTCAAATGACGCCAAATAGGCAATATGCATATGACGCCAAATAGGCAATATGCATATGACGCCAAATTGTACCAAACTTTTTTTAAGTATACTTTATTGCTATAAAAACATTCCTGCAATTTTTTTTTTAAAAATAATGTGATTTAGTGGCAAAATTGTTCATTAAAAAGTGTCTTTTTTCAAATTCCCTCGCTAAGTTCTAAAACGCACACTATTGGTCGAAGCAAGTGGCTTATCTAATATGGCGTCGCTGTGTTGACAATACACAGCTCATTTACGTTAGTTTATATAGAAATACACTCTTGAAGTATTTTACTGTAAACACGATATCGAAACCAACTTTAAAGTAAAAATAAATAAAAAAAAGTATCAATAATTACCACTTATCTTTACCAGAAATAATAAAAATGAATCGATTTTTGATTTTTCATAACCTTGAAAACCAATGAGATGCTTTGTTGTACTACACATATGTTTATATACTGTTATTACTTTATCTTGACTCCGTAGAGCAAGCTACAACTGTCTCCGGTCCCGTTTTCTTAATTTCCTGAAATGGCACAACGTCTGCTTTTTCTTTCACATGTTGCATATACGTTTTTGTCGTTCTCGTTTTAAAGTCATCGTATCAAATCTCCCAACATCTTTCCTTTTCTGTCTTATTTCGTAATTTCCGATTTGCGATAACCCAATTAATATTTGCTGCCCTTCGCTGCACCTCAAATAAAGCCATGATAGTAAAAAAACTATAGTCATAGTATACGACGGAAACCATAACTATTTCCAAGATCCGAAATCCTATTTGTTATTCCAAACTTTTCGTTTATGCCAAATTACACCGAAATCTGTTTAGCAGTTTACTCTGGAAACTCTTACAAACCATCTAAAATTTCACATTTATATTTGTAACTAGCTTTCGCCTGCGACTCCGTCCGCGCGAATCTAAAAAAAAACAAATTAAGTAGCCTATGTGTTCTTCTAGACTATCTTCTATATCTGTGCCAAATTTTATAGAAACCCATTCAGCCATTTAGGCTATAAACTCTAACAAACGTCCATCCATCTATCTAAACTTTCGCATTTATAATATTAGTATGATTGGTAATTCTTATTTCATTTGAACTTTAATATATAAAATGTAAAATATGTATTTTAGCGGCGGTAAGCCAGGAGCCAGCGGCGCTACCACTGGCAGTGCGGGGCGTGCTGGGCGCGCGGTCCAGCACGACAGCGAGCGGCTCGCGCTGGCTTCCATTGCTGGTGCTGGCATTACTACTCCTCAACGCACTACTGTACTGGCGTCTCACCACCTTACACAATAACACCTTCGATGCTGAAGACCTGCAGGCCAGGTACTACCCACACTGTATATAACATTTTCTTATCTTATTCAACACCTAAATGTCATAGCGTGAGGTTAAACAGCCTTAAACCTTCCTTAATAGTTACACAATTAAATGCAAAAAGAATAAAGTAAATCTGATTGTTAGTTTCAAAGATTATTGAATACAAACATAAAAGTATTGTTTATTATTGTAGAGATTTCACTATTTGATAATGGGTTCGTTATGTACTCATGAATGGCTTAATTTTCCAAAATTAAGTGTCGTTCGACTTTCATTTTTTTGATGTTTTTTAATATGATGTAAGTGTAGGAATTCTTATTAAAAAAAGATTAAAAAATATAGTGTGATCGCAATTACATAACTTTAAATTATTATATTATATTATATTATATTATTATAAATGTATGTTTGCAGGATGCGTTCAGTGAGCGGGTCCCAGATGGCGGACTGGTCGCGGCTGCTCCAGCAGCACACGTCACGCCAGCGCACTGAGCTGCTGGCTTGGCGGGACGCACTGGTGCGCACAGTGGCGCACCTCGCACAGGTACACACTTGTCTACAGTACATTTGCAGCATGCATTTCCTCGTCTACACGTGCCACAGCATGCATTTCCTCGTCTACACTTGCCACAGCATGCATTTCACTATGAATTTAAATACAATAAAATTTAAACGTAAATATTTGAAAATTCGTACTAATCTAGATTTAATACTCATTGCATTAACGTCGTTAACTAATTATTTGACAGACGGAGCAGGAGTTAAGAAAACTATTGGATACGATAAAACCTTCGTTGGAGAAGGCGCATGCGGAGGCGGACGCAGTGCCACCGGACGGAGAGCTCTGAACTCGCAGTGGATGTACCGCGGGAGAGGTCTCAGTAGCTGGTGCAACGCCGTGTCAAACACTATGCAAGGTAACAAAGATAAAGTACATACGTTTTGAACGTTACGTCTCTGATGTTATTGACTATGACATTTTGCAATTTTTTTAATCTGTATTTTTTGTATTAAGGAAAAATCTATTAATATTTTTGGTTATGAACTCTGGAAATCCTAAAAAAGGAATCTCTGTTTTTTGTTTTTTTTTTTTTAATTTGTACCCATGATTAGGTATTTGTTGCGTTTCTGTCACAAAATTTATGAAATATTTGTATTTTTTTTTAATTTCAATAATGCAGTGTTATTTTTAAGTTATTTGTTTAAAAATACGTAGATAACGTAAATAGATATATTCTTGTTAATAGTTTAATGAAAAATTTAAATTTTAACTAACGTTTGGATAAATAAAAAACGTTAGAGAAATGTCAATACAAACAATCATTGCCAAATTATTTAAAAATATATTGTTCATAATGAAAAAGTAATATTGACTGCTAAAACGCTTTTACCATAAAAAGATGGCTTTTTAATTTGTCTATTTTAACGCTTTTTTAAATTTCAAATTAGACTTTTAAAATATAAATTTTTATCATCTAATTTATACGTCTTGATAATTTAAATAATTTATCTAACGTTAAAATTACAAAATACTGGTTTTTAACATATTATCGCCATCTTGCTTTAGTTTAGCTGCCATTTTGTTTTCGACGCCATTATGTCAATTGTCAAATTACGAGAAAATGAAAATATGCTTCGGAAATAAGGTTTTTGACCGACTTCCCAAAAGAAGGAGGTACTCAATTCGTCTGTATGTTTCTTTATGTGTGTTTTTTCCTTTGTAATATTTAGTTTTAAATGTAAATTATATGTAATTTCATTTACACGTGTTTTTTAAATGATTACTTGATATTAAATTTAAGGACAAATTAATTTGTAGAACGCGTGTTAGATTATTTTTAACGCACATTGTAAAGATATTTAGTGTTTAATTTGCTATTGTAATTAAAATTTTCGGATTTTGAAGTAAAACTAATTGTTAGAGAGAAATTGTAGTCTTCTATTATATTCTATTTTATTATGTTTCTTATATGTACTTATAACAATGTTTTCTTTGATAGCTGTAAATCGTAAAAATCTTTGGTATCTGTTGTATTACGTAATTAATTGTCCCTTTTATGTTATTGTTCATGATTCAACATTTTGACATTCTGGCAACCCCTTTTATAAAGCTTTGTAATTGAAGCCGCGTCCCGAATATTTATGTATAAGAATTAAATGTATTTATTGTATGTACACATATATTTATTACCTGTTAAGAATAGAGTGTTATATAGATTGTTAATAAAAATTGTTAGTTGAGAAAATAACTATAAAAACTTACAAATTGTAAATTTTTATTTCATATCGATCTCTTACTGGTAATATTGGTGCTTTTGTTTCTTTTTGTTTGACATTTAATGTTTTTAATCTGTGCCAACCGCTGACCTTTATAAATGGACAGGCTATAAACTGTTTTTAGTGTGATTTTCGCCATTTCAGCACTGATGGAACATTTTAAAGATTTTCGAACTAATAATAAGTTAAAACACGAGATGTCATTTCCAAATAATCGCCAATCCATTTATAGAGATCAGTGTTGCCAATAGGCATCGTACAATTGTAGTGTATATAGTATGTGAAGCATTCCAAGCAGTGATGTGTGTGTAGATTCCTATTAGTTGTATTGTGTGTATCTGCCCACCGCGATTGTCGGCGGAATGCGATGTGCGGTGGACACAACCCTTAGGGTGGAAATTACAATGAATAAAGATACTAACTGTCATTACCCCTAACAGAATAGTGTTCAGTAATGAACAACGGATTAAAAAAAACTATTTCATTTAAATCACATTCGTTTTCCATATCCAAACTATGACTACTAAAAATCAGTTTTTTGCTACAAACAATAAGTCTAATTAAGGGTTAACTTCAACAGACGCGTTTGAATGAAGCAAAAGCCCATCTATTTATATAGCTCAGTTTTTAGTTAAACGAAATTCTTGCCAGTTACTAGTAATTTTTAATTTCTTGGAAGTATTCACCGCACATCGTGGTCGCGGGGCCGTGGCGCCGCACAAAGCGTTCTCAGTATTTCAATAAAAACATTACTTAACAGTTTGTGTTTTCTTTGACTACCTCTTTTTTAACGGTAACCTTTACCAACATTATCACTTTGTACCCACAAACATAAATCCGCTATTATTCGATACAAGGGGATGTCCCGTAACCTTGGACACTCTCATTTCGGTAATTAATTAAAAAAGGGAGCCCATACCTGGAGTGAATAATGTTTTAAAGGGGAAAGTTTGTAATTCTGTATGTATTTGATACACGTAAACCTATGTTTAACTTTTCTCGTAAGAGGTATATAAAAATTCCTTTCTTTCCTATTCGATCCCACCGTCAAACCTTTTCGCCTTTCCATCCTTGGCTTAAAAAAGGGAATAAAACCACGCCTTCGGTTTGCACTTACCAGACGAAACGCGGCGATGCATCTACTTCTCATCTTCGGTCTATGTCTTATTAATATTATAAATGCGAAAGTTTAGATGGATGGATGTTTGTTAGAGTTTGTAGCCTAAATGGCTATGCGGTTTTCGATGAAATTTGGTTTAGATGTAGATAGTATGGAAGAATACATAGCCTTTAGTTTAGTTTTTTCTTAAAATTCCATGCAGACGAAAGCTAGTAGAAGCATAAGGATTTTCACTAATTTAATCTCATCAACAGTGGTTCCCAATAAGTTTTCCACCAAAATTTGCTTTGTTATTTTATATTTAAGCAGAAGTTGTGTTCATATTTATTTTACATGTTAAGTTAACCAAGTTTTCGTTGTACTGGAGCTGCGGGAGCTAGTCCATCAGTGGCAGGCGACGCAGGACAGACGTTAGCGCTCTCTCGTGACAACGGAAAATACCCACTTCTAATATAAGTGCGAAAGTTTAGATGGATGGATGTTAGTTTGTAGCCTACATGGCTTGACGGATCTCGATGAAATTTGGCATAGATGTGGATGAGTCTGGAAGAGCACGTAGGCTTTTTTAATTCAACGCAGACGGAGTCGCGGGCGAAAGCTAGTATGTCAAAAAGTACTCTGTGGTCGCTGCCCTGTGCAGTAAGTAACCAAGTTTACAATAAAGATGTATTTCAGAATGTTTTTAATTTTTTTGCTAAAATCTTAAATGTCCGGTATTGGGGGACTTCCCCCTATCTGTCATCCATTTCTTAAGAACACGGTATTTCTCAATTTACCCAGAATTTGAAGACGGGATAAATAAAACCAAAAATTATTCGTAATTTATTTTATTCAGCATATCCATTACTTACCCGCTTTTAACTCCTCGTTGTCGGATTATGCTTATTTTTCTAGCTACATCTTTAATATGAAATTAAGTGTATCGCATAATCTTTTGACCAATTTACCACTTACGTAAGATTCGCTTGTCTTCATGCGCAGCCTTTTGGTACGTTAGGTTCGGTCAGTGTTGTACACATTCTTATTAGATACATATAATAGTTCACTGTTAACTGAAAATTAGTAAAAATACCACTTACCAACTACTCAAGGGGGGTAAAAAAAATAAAACGAAACATAATCCGACACTGTGTCAAGATTTATTACAAATCCATCATACACAGCGAGTCGGGGTTTGTCTTAGGGCTAAGTTGGGGGTTGTGGGGGGATCACTTGTCGTCATCCTTGAAGACCATGGTGCTGTGGCACTTGCCGCAGTAGTGGCGGTCCTCCATGACGGCCATGAAGACGCCGGCGCCGCACTGCTCGCCGGTGCACTCGCGCCGCAGACGGTGGATCTTACCATTCTCGTCAACCTACAATGTGGGACAACTTAATTTAACAAACATAACTACGATAACTTAAGTCAATGTGGCATTTAAGCATCCATAAGCATCAATCATGCGTAACCAAGAGAGGGAGCACCTTTTGCCAATCATACTAATATCATAAATGCTAAAGTTTAGATGAATGTTTGTTAAGAGTTTATACCCTAAACTGCTAAACAGATCTCAATGAAATTTGGCTTAGACATAGAGGATAGTCTGGAACACAAAGGCAACTCATTTTTTTTAAATTTCATGTGGAGTCGCAGTCGAAAGCTAGTTTATCTCTTAGCATATCTGTTAGATTCATTACTATACCTTGTAAAACCTAAGCACGGCTAGTTTGACCTTCTTCTTCTTGTGCTTGATCTTTTTGGGTGTGGAGTAATTCTTCTTCTTGCGCTTCTTGGCGCCACCACGCAGCCTCAGCACGAGGTGCAGCGTTGACTCCTTCTGGATGTTGTAGTCGGAGAGTGTTCTGCCATCTTCCAACTGCTTACCAGCGAAGATCAACCTGGATGGAGATGCAAAAATTTAAATTGAATTTAGCTACGAAAAATCTTCTAGAAAATAATGAAGACTACATATTTTTGCAGTACCAATATCATTATTTGCTTGATTATAAAGAAATAAAAACCTTTTAAAATAATTACTACCTTTACCTTTAAAACTATTACCTATTTAATTACCTTTTTAACTAGACTTGATGTGATTGGTATTTATCCTTTTAGACAAGTGAAAGTGGTTTAACCTACCTCTGCTGGTCTGGAGGGATTCCCTCTTTGTCTTGAATTTTTGCTTTGACATTTTCAATGGTATCCGAGGGTTCAACCTCGAGGGTGATGGTTTTCCCCGTGAGGGTTTTCACGAAAATCTGCATCTTGGCTCCTAAAATTGAAGATATGTTTTTGATAAAAGGCATTTAACACAAATATCGAAATAATGGCAATGCTTAATATGACTAATATAATACTTTACAAAATATTGCACAATACAAGGAATTTTTTTTATTAAGTTACTTTGTTCTCTAAAGTTAAAACAAAATGCTTCATTATTTATTTCACATGTATTATTCATTAAGATACTGTAATTTCTTTAATAATTAAGAAATGTAAAAAAAAAGTAAAATCATTGTTTTTCACTTTTGTTCTAACAATTTTTCATTTTAAAAGGAATGTTAAAAAAACAAAAACATTGTCACAAGACTTTATTGAAATATTACAAAACATTAAACAAGAAGAATAGCATTAATAACTCCATCATTCTCCGGATTGTTGGTCACCTGTGCATATTTGCCCCATACTACTTTGCCCGCCTGTGTCACAAGACCAAGCTCCGATATATTCACTTCTATAACTGTACCCTTCGTGATTACACCAAGACTTGTGTACATCTGTGAACTAGGGTTCTTCTTAACACCAATAATTGGTAAACAGAATGTCGCCTTCAACTCAGGATGTGTGACATGCGCCTTCTTAAACCGTAGAGCCATCGGCCTAATGAATCTCTCAAACTTTGGTGGTTTCCGTGTGAAATTCTCTCCAACAAATGTAACCTTTGTTACCATTCGTTTCCAAGCTTTCCTTTTAGATTTACCGGATTTTAAGACTTTAAACACCTCTGCATCAGCTTGTGCTCTCACTTTAGGTATTGGTACATCCCATTTTCCAGCTTTCTCTTTGCGTTTCTGTTTAATCATGTTGGATAAAACTTTAGCGCGGGACTGTACATCTCGGTCCAGAAGATAAACTGGCAAAGCTCCTTCAGATACTTTCTCAGTGTTCTGTTTAACATTCTTCTCCTCATGTGCCTTGATTTTCTTCTTCATTTGAATCTTTTCATTGCGACGCTCCTTGTTATAGATCTTAGCCTTGATTCCTCTCAGTTTTCGCGCCTTTTCTGCCCTCTTATGCGGCTCACGGGCTTCCTTCTTACGCTTCCTTTCTTCATAGTCAAGACGTCTACCGTAAAGCTTTTTGTGGCGTTCTATGTATTCGTTCTGCGGCATTGTGGTTGCTTTTACGGCAACTACAACAAAATGTGACTTCTTATGAAAAACTTCAACTTTCAAATGCTAAATGTAACCTCTTCGCTACTTCAAAATTGTAGCAGTTTTCACATTTAATGCTTTACTACGGTTTTTTTAGAGCACCACACTTCACACTAAAGACTGAATTTAATTTGAATCAATAGAAAGTAAATAGATTTTCCCAACACGTCGTGGGCATCCACGTGCAATGTCAATGTTTTAAGGAATTGCTTTAGAAAGCTTTAGGTAACGAACTAAAACTGTAAGGTATTACTTACGTTAACACTATTATAGTTTGGTGTTAAAAGAAAGTTTTAACTTCATAAATTACGGAAAATATAAATTGTTTTTACAAGATTGACAAACTCACCTTATGCCGACACCATGCCACAAGGAAAAGGAAGTTCAGCATAGACAATAAACCAGTTTGCCAGTTGCTAATAAATCATAGATAAAAAATATTTTTGGTTGTAAAAATGTTGTGGAAGCTTTTGAAAAGGTTGTATTTTAACTTTGAGTTTAGATGTTTACATCAGTAACTGTTTGAAAAAAGTAACATTCAAATTCAATACAATAAAATAACATTCATAAAAATCAACATTACTAACCGTTTTAAGGGGAGAACATAAGGTGGAAGGAAACAAGGGACGAAGATCTGCAATAATTTATCCATGAACGTAATTAGAAATCAAGAAGCACCAAAGAAAATGAAATAAAAATTCCTAGATGTACCCAAAAAGAGTTGGATACGAAGAAAAATTAAATATAACATCTGTAATTCTAGTCTATGATAATCAAAATACTTTTTAATCTGACAACAATGTTGGTTTGTCAAGAACTTTTTTTTATTTAGAATACGCAATCTTCATTTCCTATTGGTTGATATTTCGGTAGTTCGTTGTAATTGGTTAGCTTTTGACAACGAAACAAAATATTAACCAATAGCAAATCAGCGAGCTGTTGTTTAATTAGTGTATCAAAAAATTCCACAAACGAGTCGAAACGAGTCGATGTGAAGGAAAACGTACAACCAAAATTTAACAATACTAATCAAACCAAATTATCAATTCATTCGAAACTTAATAACATTAACAGAAGATAGAAGGTCTGACGAATATGAATACAACTGCTTCGTTCTCATCAGGTATGAGTTATTTCTTGTATTTCTTAAAATATACAAAATGGTGTCATATGTTTCTTTTGTATAGGTGTGTTTTTGTAGCGGTTAGTTTTTTTATACTAATGGCATTTCATACACGCTTTTTTCAAGGACAAAGTAGTAGCAAAGTAGTATACTCGTTTTATGAATGGTCCATTGCCATCTAAATTACCTTAAAAACTTATGTTGTCCAGAATATAGATACGAAGAACTTCGTTGTAAATAAAATGGATAGTTCATACTCTTTTTTCAAAACATCAAATGTATTATTGCAAACACCTAAGTGTAGATTTTACTCTACATATTGATGATTTTAACTAAAACTGCTTTGTTTAAAAGGTTTCAAAATAACATTTATACATTTAAAGAAGGAAACACTAAAAAACAAAGATGAAAAAGTCTCAAAAAATTACTGTTTCAACAGAAAACACATAATTTAAATGTTTGTTTCCTGTTGAATTTATACACAGATTGTGGTGTCTATCTTTTTGATAAACTCTTAGTTCTGCAAATATTTTTTTTAATCTACATTAAAAGGTGGAGGTTATATACTTGTATCACTTTAAGATACCTTCATACAGTTGAAGAAATACAAGAAAATTATAGTAATTTGATTGTAAAATCATTTGTTGTGATATTTCAGAACATTCATGGAGCAGACGTTGTTCAACTGAGACAGTTTTCAGTATCCAAGGGAAAGAAACTGGTAAGGAAATAATTTGTTTCATGTTTGTGTTTGTTTGATAAATGTATGTGTTTTTGCATGATGTAAATGTTCTAATAGTGTTGTTTGCAATTATTGGTAACAAAGATTTTTGCACTGCAACAAAATTATTATAGCTTGAAAAATTGGCTTTGTTTAAACAGGTTGTATTTTGTAAAAAGATGAACATAAAAGAAATTGTCAATTTATTCAAAACATATTTTAAATGTTCACATAACTTTTTATCTAGATAACACATCTGTTTTACTTTGCCCTTATCTATCCACAGCCATATCACAATGTTTATGGCGTCAGTGGCCAGTTTATTTATGTGTAAAAAAATTACGATGTTTTATAAAAAAAAACAACCTGTAATGACAATTTTACGCAATTTTTTACCTTGTTTCACTAGTAACATCATTTCGAAGAGAACTTATGAGAAAGTTTTTTTTTTAATATTTTAGAATACAGACCAAACTTCAAGCAGTCATTTATTTTTAATTATAAAGTAGAAAGCGAACAGATGTAATGTTAAACTATGAAATTATTGTTACTCTTTTAATCCTACTGGGTAGACAAGGATAGCAAATGTAAATCTATACTAATTATAAAGAGGAAAGATTTGTATTTTTGTATGTATAGAAATAACTCAAAAACTACTGGACCGTTTTTAAAAATTATTTTACCCATAAAAAGATGATCTTTATCTTTTTTATATTTTAGGCGGACGAAGTCGCGAGCAAAAGCTATATATCGTTTATTTCACAAGAGTTTTTTTTGTAATTAATTGACATAGGAAGTGACTTGGTCTTGCTAATGAGTGCAGTGAATCAGCGCAAAGAAACATGCGCGGACATGTCGCGACCGCTGTCACGATTTCCCGCGCTTTTGTACGCGGCTATTCAAGGTCATGCGTTTCTTTTTACCAAAAAATCTTTATAAAGATTTTTGTGTTAATAAATTTTATTATCTGTGCTAAATTAGGTATAATTGCAAATATCGATGTCCTTTGTATTGTTTTATTATTTAATTATTTATACATAGTTTAAGTAATATTGCATGTAATTTTGGTTAATAATTCGAATTTCTATATTTTCATATTTCATTATCTGTATGGTTTTAGTATATCACATATGTTAGTATTTAATGAATTATTGTCTGTTATTTCTACTTTTCCTGTCTTTTCTTCTTATTTCATTTTCTAATATTGTATAATTTATTGTAATAGAATCGCCTAACATTTTGTATGGATGTTCATTAATGTAAAATAATATTGTCAGATTTATGACATGTGGCAACGGAGCAGCCAAGGTGAGGGTTGTAAGGACATGAAGAATTTACCAGAACAAATCATCAATTTCATCTTAGTGATAATCTCTTATTTCACCGTTGAAACATACTCCTGTGACTAAACTATCGCACAACTTTTTAGTCTCGCTTTGATTTCAATGAGCTTTTTTGATTTTTAGTTGTAGAACTAAACAGTTGAATGGGTTACGAAATAATCGACAATCGCACAACAGTTTTGTGATAGTTTTAGTCAAATGGTGCGCGCTTAGTGGCAGTCTTTTGAAACTTTATTTGGCTGAATATTGAAACGATTCTAAAGTATTTTGCTTAACAACCACTAATTGAAACGCATCCTGATAGATGTCAAAATTTTAATGGAATGAAATGTTTAAGTGTAGCCTTATTTATGTAACTGGTACTTATTTGTCGTTTTAGTGTTCGGTCGTCTGTTTTTTTAATGATAGAGTGAAATTTTGCTATGTAAAAAATATGTCATATTATGCTTATCTACTTTTTTGATAATAAATAGTGACAAAAACTAAGATATCGGTATAATACATATAGGAAAATTAATTAAATCGGAATTTGACTAATTTACTTAACAAAGTCATACCATTAACATATTAACTTTAACAGATTTGGTAAAAGGTTTTGATAGATTTTATTAATATTTTTTCTTAAAGTTTACAGTATAACAATGGTAAAGGCTTTTTTAAGATTTTCTTGTAATGAAATAGATCAGTGATAAGCTTTTTTTCATTTATTTAATAAGTTTGACAATACCAAAAAAAAATATTGTTCACTATATAAGTATATTTGATTTAAAAAATGTTTTTTTTTTATTTTTAAAGTATAAAAGTGATTATTAATCAGGTAGATTAGTTTAGTTTGTGTGTGTTTTAGTCAAAACGTATTTTGTTTGTAGATGTGTGAGATATGTTGAAGCAAAATTATTTTTTTCCCATAAAAAATATTTTTTTACTTCAACATACCTTTTTGTTGTTGTTGCATGCTGATGTTTTGTATAGATATATAATTAATATGATTAAAAAAGAATAGAGTAAAACATATTTTGAAAAAAAAACACAAAATTTTATGAATAAAAAGTAAAAACAGAATATATATAAAACAATGGTTGACAAAAAAAAAATATAGCAGAATCTTTACGATCAAAATGTATAAAAAAGGCTGATGGCAATGATTTAAAAAAAATAGATCACAAAAAAGAGTAAAAAAACGCAAGATCCGATAAATGGCGTACCAGAAATCGACATATTGAGGAAAAAACATGGTAATAACAAAAAAAAATCGCATTATGGCTGAAGGTTGTGGTGTTTGTAGATATTGTGCGTGATACGAGTGACACAGAGTGGGCGAGCAGCGAAGAGGAGCGCGACGTGGAGTACGAGCCGGTGACGGAGCCCGAGGACGACGCCCCCCTCTCCTGCCACTCCTCCAGCGACAGCGATGTACGTACATAATACAAGACATAACGATATATACTAATATTATAAAAAAAAATTGTATTTTTTTGTATGTATTTGAATCACGTAAAAACTAGTAAAAAAACCTTACTGTTAGAAAGGTAATTTAGCTGTTACATAGTCTATGTTTTTTTTATTATTTTTTAATTTCACGCGGATGTAGTCGTAAGCAACAGCTACTAATTACTTAAGGATTAGATCACTCAAAACCGCAATCATCAATAGTTTGCTACAAGATCCCTTAATAAAACAAAAAAAAAATGGGACCACGTGATACAAGATTTAATATAAAACCAAATTAACACGTAATTGAAAAAAACTATTGAACATATTAGATAATCAGATTTATTTATATCCTCAAAGGTATCCGCATCTGGTGTTGCGGATGTCCATGGGTGTCGTTGACCACCTCGGTGTTCTCGATGCCGATTTGCCCCCTTCTGTTATGAAAAAAAAATCAGATAGTATTGTTTGAAGCTAAAACTATTTTATTACAATAATTCAAGATTACAATTTATTTTCCTTTAAATCCAGCGATAGAGTACAGTAGACACTGGATTTATTAAATTTGACCAAGCCAAATACCGCTACAATTACTCCCTTACATTTATCTATGTCATTATTTGGAACTGATTGTTTTCAGAACGAAATAATAAGGACGCAAGTGATAGAAGTATCAATGCGAGACGACGGCGATCTAGTATTCGCTGACTCGGAGCAGACGGAGTCCAACGACAGCGACAGCGAACTGGACTTGCACGATTACTGGCATTGCGCGCAGTGTCTCGCACGCAACCACAATCCACTCTACAGATACTGCGAGAAATGTTTCAGGGTATGTATGCCAGCCTAGCTCTGCCTAGATCCGTCGCTACTCCCTACCATAGGCTCATTGCTACTCCAAATCCTAGGCCTTTAGTGGTCTCATCCCTCCCGGCTGCTAGTAATCTCCTTTTGTATCGTATTGGTTGTTACCTAAGTCCCGTTTATTGGTCTACTAGTCCCACCTCTAGCTTATAGTGATATCCTCAGGCCTGGTACTTTACAGGTCTACTAGTGGTCTCATGGTAGCTACTATAGTGTGTCTAAATAATTTTGACAATTCACTTCAAATTTAGTAGGGATGGGTTAAGCGAAAATTAATTAAAAACGGCTCAACTCACGCTTTTTTCTTCCGGTGACGGCACCGACTAGTTTCGGATCCTTCGGGGATCCTTCTTCAGGGCGAGTATTATTTAACTTTTGTTCGCGGTCGCGTCGCGCCTCGCACTGCGGGCCAGGGCGCGGAGGGCGCGGTTCGAGGGGGCGGGGGGCGCCAAGAGCGTTGTGGCCGCTTCGTGCTTCGGCGACGGAGATGTCGACGGGTTCAAAAATGTTGAAGTGTCGCTATTGTTGTTATTAAAATTTTTATAAATTTTATATATATAGGATCCGAAACTAGTCGGTGCCGTCACCGGAAGAAAAAAGCGTGAGTTGAGCCGTTTTTAATTAATTTTCGCTTAAAGTAATGTCTCACGATAGTTTAAACAATTTAATAGGGATGGGTTGTGTAAAATCAGTCATGAATCTTATCGATATTCGATTTTTATTCTTATAGAAGTTGAAATCGATAGATTGATAGTTATAACTTATGAATTTAAAAAAAAAGCTGTTTTCTCAAACAAATAATGGCCATAACAAAAAATGAGAGTAAACAAATGTTTATTACTACTACAGCCGTAAGGAATCGAATTGGATTTCGCTATTATTCCTGTCATCGCTAAATTCTCCACACTATAATCAATACTAGAATTGTCCTATAAATTAATTAATAAGAAAATAATAATTTTAGTTGAGTTCGAAAATTATTTAAACCAAATATCGATAGTTCAAAATTGTTCGCTGCGTGTTTGTTTCGTCACTACGATACCTGTCTATTAAGTATGGCATTTTCTTTCATAAAAATTGAATTCGATACTTCATATGCGTCATTTATCAAACTAATCTATTTTATTTAGATACATTATAGTTCTATTGTTAGGTTTTGTATTAGTTCTAACCTTAGTCTCTTTTCTAAATCTACTAGTGGTCCCATCCCTAGTCCTGCTACTATTATTATCCACAGGTATGGAACTAGTTCTACATTTATCCTGTTTCTAGGCCAATAATAGTCCCAATTATAGACCTGCTATTAGTCCCAAGTCCGAACCCTAGTTACTAATCTTAACCCTAGGTCTGATACTGGTCCTATCTTGTGCTCGCTGCTTTCATGAATTGCATTAATTCTGTGTCCAGTGAAACAATGTCATAATTTTAGTAAATGTGAATATTCAAAAATGTGTTTTTGTGACAGAAAACAAGGTCACTATCATGGAATGTAAAAAATTGTTATTTAATCTTCGCAATATGCCAACAAAGTATTTAAAATTATGACATCGATAAACTGTGTGTGCACTGTTTTTGTTTTGCGCAATGTTTGTTTGAATTAACATCTTTAGACAATTTTGCAGTTATTTACAGATGACACGCTTCCATTTTTGACAGCACATTTTAATTTCGTCTAGCATTTTTAGGTCATTTTTATTTCATACCTGCATCCCCTTTTTAGATTAAATAGAAAAAAAACATTTATCCAATTCGATTTATTTTTTTCATACTATTATTCAATGAATACTAAATTTTAAAGTGTTTCGAAGCACACTACAATTTTCAATGGCTTAAAAGCATTTTCACATACGAATTTTATATGTCTTTCTGTGAATCTTATTTGTGGTTCGATTTCCACTTTGTATTTTATTTATTATTTTCTAAATATCTACCATACAAAGGTAGTTTATTCTGTCCATAGCAGTAGGAGTTTTACAAATTCTTTTCCTACGTCGTTATTTCAGCCCAGTCCATCTGAACTGCTGCCTTCATACATAGATCTTAGCTGACCTCTGGCTTAGAACAAGGAGTCTCCCGGTACCAAAAGTCGTTTTACCCAACACTGAATTTCTCTTAAGTTTACTAATTAAACTCTGACTTCTTTATTATTTTATATTTTTCAACTCTCTTCTTTCATAGAAAATATCTTTTATTCAAATATTCTGTCTTTTTCCCAATTCCTGGGTTCGATTCTCAGTTAAAATTAACTCCGATTGTTATTGTGTCGCCTTCTTTTTCATATATACGTTTACAACCTGTTTTGTTTGGCTTTAATGTTTGAAGGAAATAATATGTTTGTACAGGTAAGTAGTAAATGGAATTCGATGGCTCCTACGTAGACTATCGTAAGCCACAATTTAATTTTTATGTTTTAAAATTAACCTTTAATATACTTAATTCTGTGTTAATTTGCAAGTAACGTTAGAAAGCCGAAGACCTTAACATTTTTTTGTCTACCTTATGTGTATATTTGATATACTTAATGTTTTTGTATTGTTATATTTATGTTTGAAACATACGATAGTTTACGTAGGAGCCATCGAAATTATCTATATCTCAAACTGTATTGTAAAAGACATAGATGTTTTATTATTTGAATTAAACTGTTTGTTTATTAGCACTGGAAGAAATATACAAGAAAATACGTTTGGAAAAATTGTAATTTTATGTATTTATAATAAAATGTTACTTGATATTTTAGGTACGTAAAAACTTCTTCCCGCCGAGGCCGAAGCGAAAACACAAGCGTAACTCTCTCGAGCGCGAGAACACACGGATAGATCCAGACGTAAATAAAGAGGATATCGTGTCTAGACTAGATTCAGACAATCTAGCGCGTCTATCGCAGGATTCGGGGGTGGAGTCTTTAGGTATCACGTCAGCGTCCAGCCAGGAGTTAGTTCCGAACGAGGCTGGACTTTCGGCTGATGTTAAAACCGAGACGTTAAGCCAAAATGTACTAAGACGGAAACGTCGCGCTGAATCCGCAGATTGTAGGGACAAGCGTATTAAAGTCGATTATTCAGATTCCGAAAGCAACTCTGAGAGCGAAATTAAACCTTTAGTTAAGATGGTTAGTGACCCATCTCTATCGATACAGGAAATAGATTCTGTTAAGTTGTCTAAAAAGGCGATTATAAATTCTATTAAGGAGAACTTGGATAGTAATGACAATATGTGCATAATATGCGTTTCTAAGCCGAAGTCCGGTGTGTTTGTCCATGGTAGGATAGCGCATATTTGTTGTTGTTACAATTGCGCGGTGAAAGTCTGGGCTAAAGCTAAGCGTTGTCCCATCTGCAATTGTAAAGTTAGTAATGTCCTGAAGGCGGTCGTTATGTAGTTGGTAGTTTGTAAATAACTTGTTGGTCGTTTTGTTGATTATACTGGTAACTCGCCAGGTTCTGCTGAAAATAATTATATCCCATAACTTGTACAATGGTTTTATAAGTGTGGTTATATCTTGAATAACCCTTTGTATATTCAGGGTACATGTCTGTTTACCAATTGTTTAATGAATCTAGGTTTAAATCTAGATTTAATGGCTATGTACCTGATCAAATGATCGCGTGGATTTTGTATATAGGAGTAAAAATTGCAAAATACATTAAAATTGTCTAGTTCTTAGAGACGTTAAAAGTAATTTTTTTATAATTAGATTAAAAGTTTTCCACCGAAAAGAGATAATATATTTTTTATGTAAGGTCTAGGTTAGGTCCTAAAATAGCTTAAACACGAAAAAATAAGGTCAAATGAGGTTACGACCTAAATAAACATAACCTCAAAACTTATTTAGTTGTCTTTAGTTTTACATGTATTAGTATAGCAAGTAATACATACGCTTATTTCAAAGTTACATTTAATATGTTTTTTTTCTATTAGGCGACAATACATTCGAGTTTCGTACGGTTTTTGTGCAATAAAATAAACGTCAAAATTTGTCATTGACAGAAATATTGGCGCCAATTTAAAAAAAAATGTCGACTTGCATTAATTTTAGAAATATGTTCCTGGTAAAAATAACATTTATATATTTATTAAAAATGCTTCGAAGATTATAATTATTATTTAACTTTCTACTAAAATCAAGCCCACCATCTTTTCCTACCGCGTAGAGCTTCTATCATTGTTTTTTCGTTAAATTGATTTTATTTCGAAACGTATATTGAGAGATATGAATGTGTATGAGTTCAGAATGGACACTAACGTATGGCAATACTGCCTTTTGTAGTTATTTTTCGTTATAATACGGTTGATATAGACCACTCTTGTAAATAACAAATGAAAAAAAAAGGCAATCGAAAAAGAATATTCGATTTCAATATTTAATTAAAAAAAAATATTAATGAATAAATTTTTTCTTTTCAGGAATATGTTTTTTATTTAACACCCTGTGCCCAAAAAAAAAGTTCTTGCAAGTATATTACATTGAAAAATATGTTGCTATGCACTTTGATTTTGCATAATAAAAACGCGAAAGCAATCATGCAATGGCTCATTAGTTGCAGAAATAATTTTCTCGGAACGCTCCCCCAACGAAGGAGGTCAAAGCTCAGAGATATTACAGAATATGATGAGCACAGGCTCATAATATACTTTAAAGAATATTTTGCATATCCAATAGTTTTTACATTGACATATACTCGTTTAAGACTATATTCTGAAACTTTTGAGACTTAACTCATTTTTAGGCTGTACAGATACCAAGATACTTTAAACTTTGCGTTACGAGCTAAAACATCGAAGAAGGAAGTAAGTAACTAAACATTGCATTTCTTAGTCTTCCGTTATAAAAACAAGGAAGCGAGGAAACCTTAAAACAAACATCTGGTGTACTGTTAGTAATATAGCAAATGTCGATTAATTAACATGGAAAAGAAATTTTCAATAATATAGATAACTAGCCTTCGTCTGCGTGTAATTAAAAAAAGTGAGTAGCCTATGTGTACTCCCAGACTAATCTCTACATCTGTACCAAATTTCATCGAAATCCGTTCAGCCGTTTAGGCTACAAACTCAAACAAACATCCATTTATTCATCTAAACTTTAGCATTTGTAATATTAGTATGATATAAATAATTGGCCCTAAAAAACACAATTTTGAAACCTACACATACACACATAATGCAAATAAAGTAAAGATAAATTTTTTTGGCAAAATAATTTTGAAATACGATGAAATTGGACGCACGGGTCATGACTGTTGAATTTTATTCGAATTCGTAAAAAAAATCGAATTAAAACTGGGAGGGATATCATTTTAATACTTTTAAGGATAAAGTGGATTTAAATTTAGTTAAGTTTTTTATAATTGTTAAGTCTACCAAGTCTAAAATATATATTTAGGCAGCGGTATAAATAAGGACCTATTCAAACACGTGGATGTTCGTAGTTGATTAAAAGTAAAACGGGAGTATACCAAATAAACTTTTTCATGTACAAAAAACATTTCCATTGTTACATTTTCAGTATTTGGAGACAATGAACTGAGCTGTTTTGTGCGTTTTCACAGACAATGGACATGAAAACGGTTGTCTAACACTTAACGTTTTGGTTTGCACACTACATAGCAACAGCATGCTCAAATCAATATACCAAATAACCGGTATTTTTTACAATATTCAATTTACATAATGTTTACGATATTTACTTCAAGATACGCTTTGAAAGAAAAAGCATTTTTAAAACTTTAACATCGCGCTTGAACAACGCAAAGACACGTAAAGCAATGTTACATTTTTGCAAATGACGTCATACGAACACACCGTTACACATAAAGTCCGTCCATATCCTGTCCTAAATTATTCACGATCATGGTGAGCGTAGCGGCGCGTCATGTGCTACTGGCCGTACATCTTTGGCTTACCGTATGAATCATGGACAACTGTTTTTAGTGGTTTAACGAACGATGAACGTCACCTAATGGTATTTAATATTTAAAAACATAGGATAAATATTTCACTGGTCAATTATATGCAATCTAACCGATATAATTAGTTTTTGCTGTTAGTTATATTCCTAGTCAAATTATAATATGACGAAGTTCACAATCGGTCAGTGACATAGATGACCAATTATTATCGCTTTTCTTCAACTATCTAGACATTAATCTTTATTTCGATAGGGTTTAGTTCTAATTTTTTTTTCTTGTTTATGAAGTAAACGTAAATTATGATAATGTTCTCAAATGGGCTTTTTCCTAATAAAATATGAACCGAATATAAGACAAGTAGACAGAAAACATCGTAATAATATCTCAAGTATGAAATTATTGTGACTTAGGAACATACATAACTTTTAATGTGGATAAATGATATGATTGTAAGGTTTGTGGTCGATGTAATTAAGATTGCAAACCAAGGCTCTAGAATTAGGCCGTTGTAGATTTGGGTGTCAGTTTTCAGTAAACGATAACTGCATTAAAATCATTGTCGTGTGTTTGAATGTTAAATGTGTTTTCTTGTAAAATTAGTCGTATACAGTTACTTGAGTTTACGTAAGGAACGGAGATGTGATCCTTGTTAATGACAACCCTTCGTTGAAGTCGCCTTGCTACCCTTCGAAAGTGAACTTGACAATCTCTACGTGCCTGACAGGTATTGCTATGACTAGAATGATAATACCTAATTACTGAACAATGGTGTAATGTGTCGCGAATATTTCCTCTATAATTATTATATTGTTTTCAATATATTGTGAATCGCAAATGAATCATCGCGGACGGACGGTATGCGTACAGCTAAGCCTACTAGGGCTGCCACATGTAATATTAAATGTACTTTTTATTTCATGCTATAATTATTGAAATGCACTTATAAAAGCGAAAATTTAGATGGATATTTGTTGGAGTTTGTAGCTTAAACTGTTAAACGGATCTCGATTCAATTTGGCTTAGATGTATAAGATAGTCTGCAAGAACACAGAGGCTACCTATTCTTGATTGTCTTTTTAAATACACGCGAACCGAGTCGCGGGAAAAAGCTAGTTAATTATAAACATGTATAATGCAATCCTAACTTTATAGCGGCTAGAATTATTCAACGAAATACTGCTTTTCACAAATGTAGGTATCGGTAGGATGATAAGGGAAGCAGGGATGGACTACGTCAGTAATCACTCTTTCCCTTCTATAGTGGGTTCATTGCCATTATGTTAAATGGTTTAATTTAATATTCCGATAATATTGTGGCAGTAGCAGCCCTACTATATGAAGGTGTAGATGTGTACCGGGCGCGCCACCCCCCGCTATTCCCCACACCCCCGCCACCCCCTACACCCGCATGCAACTTCTGTCCGCTGCGCGACGAGCATCGAGTCGTGCCGAGTTCACAGACATTCATTCCGTATTCCGTTCCTCGCTCCGCCACCGCACCAGTCGTATTTCGTCGGCCGAACACAGTGCTCGTTTTATTCCCTTTTATCTCCATAAACTTAGGTAAGTACTTTTACTATATTAATCTTACCTTTACAAAGAATAAAGGTAATTAACATTTCTAATCAATCAAAAGAAATTGGTCATTGTAGACTTGAAATATACCGGCGAAGTTTGACGTGTGAATAACAATTGGGCAATTTGTTTTAATTTATATGATCATTGCCAAATTGTTAGTAGGATTTTATTAAGGAAAAAAGTAATAACTTTCGCATGATTAACGGGACTTTCGTCGGGCGCACGCATGATTTCATCCGTGGCTATCAACGTTTTTTTAAAACATGTTTGCGATAAACGTATTTACTGTGCGTTTTATTGTTCCTTTCTTGAGAGCTTTTTTTTATTTTCTTTATTGTTACTGCGACAAAGACTTGTCGGAGTATTTATACAATAGGAAAAAACATTTTTATACTACCCTCGATTTTAAAAAGTCCGGTTTAATTATTTTTTATTGACTTTCAAGTATAGGTAAAAATAGTTATGTTACGGACCGTTTGGTAGCATGATCTGTGTTTATGCTAATACAATTAGTCGAATGCTCTTGCAATATCGTGTCGTTCAACTTTCCATACTTTTGAATAGCCTGCTGTAAAACGTGAGATTGCCTCTTAAAAAATTAACATTTGTAAATCGGAAAAGTACTTAAATTATTCTTTTCATGATATATGTTTTATAAATTGCTTTATTTCTTGTTTGTGTATTTGAATCTCCGATTTAAAAAGGGATAAAATAAATGTAACAGGCTAAGCACGCCGGCTGTATAACTTGATGACTAAATTTAGACTGTGACTAACACCACATGCTTGACACATCAAAACGGTCGTTTCGAAATAAACATTTAACAATCGGACCCTATTTTTATTTATTTAGGACTGTTTCTGTTTTAAACTGCGTTCTATCAATGACAAAGTAAGGTACAGAAAAGTGCTTTTTTTTAACTAAAACTCGGTTTTAACGTAATGTTTTAATGGATTGGAATGAGGAAATGTTAGTTTTACGTTTCAAAGTTACCGAATTGTTACAGACCATCGGTTGTAACGTTTTGATTCAGTAACTTTCTCTACTTACATGTGTCTGATCGGAAGTTATGACTTATGATTTTTTGCAATATAAAATCATTACCTTTTGGATTAAATCCTAACAAAAAAAAGTTACTGAAAAGAAATCTATTTTTTAGAACCGTGTTCATTTATCTCTTTTAAGGGAGAAGTTTTTTTTACTAAACTTTAACTATTTGTTTGTAGTTTTTTTAAATACTCATTTTACTTCTTGGGTCTGATCCATTCTTGGGATATGGTTTCATATCCTATCGGAGAATATGGCACCCCAAGTTTAAGACATAAAAACTTAAATTAAATTATTATTTTATTTTTGAATTTCCTGTTATTAAGAGATTCTTTGTCATGTTATGATTCACTATTGCGCAGAAATCATGGGCATTGTTCAGTACATAATGTTGATATATTTTTTATATACTTAGACTGGTTTCCGTCTCCATATTGTATGTACAAATATTCTAAAGAGACTCTCCATAATAAATTGTATGTACGAGTATAATCTACTCAGACAGGGGGGTGGGGAGTGAGGTCGTCCTTCTCGCTCCAATCCATTTGTTAGAAAGAGACAAACTCATTTCCCGAATACGAGAATCGATTGCGTGTAGACTGTACCACCCCTATTATTTGTAGATTAGGGCTGCTGCGACAACTCATTGATCCAATGTTGAATGAACTATTCGTAATTTCTTTTTATTTTAGCGTTTTGAAACTATATTTAGTTAGATTTCATACATGCTAACTATTCTTATGTTTATTTTGGCGCTTAATTTGAATTATTGTTACTTTATTCGAATATCACAGTTAACTATGGAGTTATAACTTTAGTAATGTTATTTGGCTTACTACGTTTTTATTGACCGCATTACAGAACTAATGATTTTGGCAAAAAAAGTATTGTGTGTTAATTCTTAATACGTAAAAAAAGTATCTTGTTCCAACACTTTCACAAACTATAAAATTCGTTTCCAAAACATTTTATTTAAAATTATGTGACTTCCGAACGCATCTATATTCTGTAGGCGTTTATACACGTATAAAAAGATAACGTCTACACAATATGGAGGGTGGTTAGGTTCTAGGTACCCTAAGCGTACTGCAGATCGATACCGGCCGAGGGGAGAGCCATTTGGGGGCCGGCGGAATAATAATACTGCGACTACAAAATCAGACGCAGTAAAAACTACGCAATTACTTTTGCGTTGTTTACTGTTGTAAATGTACCGATTGGGTACAAAATAACTTAACTAAATGAATGTTTCAAATAACTTTTAAACATAACCTGTGCTAATATTATAAAGAGGATTTGTATTTTTGTATGTAATGAAATAACTCAAAAACTACTTGGCCGATTTTAAAAATTTCTTTACCTTTAAAAAGGTAATTTATCTCTGAGTAACTTTTTTTTAATTTCATGAGGATGAAGTCTCGAGAAACAACTAGTGCGATATGTTTTCTATTTGAGTCGTAGAAAAAGATTATTTTACGCATTCAATCTTTAAAATAACTATCCAAATGTTATGTTTTTTAATGAAAAAATTAAAATTACTGTTACTCAAATTATTCAATTTGTAGGTTGTTAACGTTCAGTTTATTGGACTTTTAATTAAAACATAAGTTATTTTCTCGCTCAAAATCTTTGCGAAGATTGTGTGATAATAAAAAAATTGGGTTCTTGTTGTTGAGCGTCAGCCATCCATGATGCTTTAGTTCTTAATTGGCTCCACGCTACTTGACGCTCCATAAAGTTTTCGTAGATTTTAAGCTGCATTCTAGAGTACCGGTTCAATGACACTACGGTGTTGCCATATGTGAATTTTTAGTCATCGTTACAGCCATTTACGATTTAAATATGAATTGTTTTATAACTGGCCAATTAAATAATTCAAATGTGGTTATATTTGTTTTTTATTCTTTTTGATATAAAGTGAAAATCGAGCAAATGGCCACGAGAATTTGCAAAATAGCGCAATAATCACTGCCCATAAACATCCGGATTTGAAGATGCGTAGTTTGGGTAGTTGTATTGTAAATCGACGTAGACTGTAAAAAGTAAATGATATTCAGACCAATCAAATTAAATGTTCTTGAGTTAGATACATTGATTGTGCCGGTTTTTATATAGTTAACACCCGAAATAAAATTTCCTTCGTTATTGAAATTATGGACTCAAAATGGATCTTTACTCATGATTTATAATGCAGGTTAGAGGCAAATAGTTCATTGTTTTATATATTCAATTGTTCAATACCATTAGCGGTCAAAACAATAGACAAGGAGTAATTGTGATTAGTCTGTGGACTCAAGATGGCGGATAGACGTGCGTCTCATACTGAAATATGTGACGAGAAATTTTGCATTGCAAAGTATGATTGTTTTCATACCGACATGTCTTTGTTATCTCGTTTGCACGTAATTCTGAAACCATTACAATTGTATGTTGGTATTTATCTTGAAAATCAACGTCTAATGTGATTTTGATTTGATATTTTTTAGGTTACAATTTGTAAAGTGTTGAACTTCGCTCGCTTTTTTAAGTGTAACATTCTTTTGTGTTGTAGTAGGACGTACTAGAATTGATATTAGTCATTCGCCGAGTATACGGCTTGAAAAACCTGTGAAATCAGTGTATACAAAAGATTTAGGTTGATTTAGATATACTTCTTTCATGTTTTTGTAACGTTTCGATTTATTAACGAAATAAACAAATAGTTATTTTATTGTTAAACAGACGTGCAGCAGACATAGCTAATCTTGTTATTGATGTGACGAGACAAGGGGTCCATTGCAAAGGGTAATCGGGAGTGAAGCCAGCCAAGTGTTCAGGACATCGTCTGGGCAATTATCGGCTTCCTGTCGGAGCTCTGCACTCGAACTTGACTTTAAACTAACATGAAAAGAATCATAGAGCAATTTATTGAACCAATCATGTTTTAAAAGTAAAGAAATAATTATAAACCAAAGGCAAAATAAACTAAAACTGCCATTTAATGCTAAAGGCAAAAAAATATCCTTTATTTAATCGATTTGTCTAGAACTTTTTGAAAAAAAATCTTGTTTCCCTTTTTCTATACTTTAGTAAATTGTCTCAAGATTAAGATAATGCGTAATCGTAACGTAATCGTAAAACAACTGTCCCAAATAACACCTTGGCTCAAGCTGATATCGCAAAATACTCGAAAACTCGCAGCCTGAATCATAATAACACTGAAAACGCTTGCCGATTTTAATTCTTAGTAATAAGGTAAATTTGATAAACAATAGTAATTGACTCTATGAAATAAGCAACTAACGTATTTATCTTTTATTTTATAACAAAATTCAATAGCTTTTGACAATATTTTTAAATAAACACGATAACAGTATTGAAAACAAAACGTTGACCTTTTTTCTGCTTTAAAATTTCATATAACTCTCCCAAACGCAAGTCTTAGATAAAAAGGCGAGTAAAACATAAAAATATCATCTAGTTATTGTTCTTCGTTCAGATGACCTATGTATGTGAATATTTATAAATACATACGCTGTACGTAGGCTGCAGTACAGATCTAAATCTGTACGTACATTCTGGAACATGGAGATTTCAAAATGGCGCAGTTGGAGCATGAATTACAAATGTCATCCCTATGCGGAACATCGTTATGTACTGCCAGATCATGTAATGAAATATGTTCAGTAATATATTTAGTTAAATTAACTATCTTCATAAAGACTTACATAAGATGGCGAGGAGACTACTTTTCTTAACGAGGGACGGATGGGAAGGAAAAGTGGATTTGACGGTAGAGGAGACGCATAGTAAGAGGAAGAAGACGCACATAAAGAGTATCCACCGTCGATTAAGGGTAGGCATCGCATCTGCAATTGCTGATGTCTATGGGCAGCGGTCGCTACGCCATTTCGGTGGTTTCAAGTGGCCGCTTGCTCGTTTGTCACCTTATAATATAAAAAAGACAGTCAGATTTAGTACTACATGTTAATGTCTGAGATTGTTTAAGACTCCATCTTAGCTTGTAATCGTCAGTCAATAATCTCACTAGCGAATGGGAATTATTCCGCTTCAATTCACACCTTTAACACTCTTGCGATAATAAAAAGCTATTTAACCTTATTTATAAATTTAATTTCACCAAAACGTTATATTATCTGTATTAACACTTTATTTCAGTTACTTACCTCGACCTCAATGTTTAAATTAAATATTGATAAAACTTCGGTAAACAATTGTTACTAAATTGGTAGAAATTAAAAATACTGGCAATCAACTTCAACAAGAAAAAATAGTCTATTGGAACTTTGCTTGTTCTTGTGCCAACTCTGTTAGTGCTATTAGAATACAGGTCGCAGGAATTAATTTGTAAAATTATTCTGGAGATTTATTATCTCCAGAATACAAGATGTCTTGACTGCGGTGTCTGGGCGTCGAGAAATTGGTACCGCACTGCGGTCAGACGAGCGAAATTTCTCTTTTACAAGGCATATCTCGTTATTTTTATGAATAGCGTTTCGAGAGCCTGATTGTGGTTATAGAGATGTTTGGCTAACGAAGTCACAGTTACGCTTATATATGCTCAGTTCTAACAATTTTAAGAGTTACAGTTTTGCTTTTGCACAGTTGTATAGTCAAAATTGTAACTTAGAACTGGTCGTTTGTAGCTGGCTTAATTTTCGATAAGAATCGTTTAAATTTAAACAAAAATTAAAACATAAATATTTGATATTTTAAGGTTATGTTTTGTTACTCTTTGTAAACATGGGCACTGAAGGTTGCAGTAACTCTGATAAGTTGCAATTCAATCTTCATCTCGCCGTATCCATAAATGGAGAAAACTGCAAGCGTACTATCACCTTGTATGGACTCGCTTGTCAAGGCTCACATCTGACATATGACTCGTTCTGGCCCAGCATAATACACATATCGATTCATAAACGATATTGATTTTTAATCTGTGGTAAATGCGGTAATCAATTTTGTATTTCGAATCGTTGCTTGATACAATACGGCACGTCTGTTGTCAGTTTTCTAAAATTTTTATTTGTAATGATGTTTGAATTCAGGCTTACTTTTAAATTTTTAGTTTTTTTCTACGTGATATAGCAACGTAATGGACAAAAAAATTCAATCTCAGAAATCATGATCCTTGCTCGGGAACGGGTAGTGTATTTATAGACGCAAGGTCATGTCGCCTGCATTGGTCCCCACAGACTATCTAACACGCAGTGCGACAGACATGCATAGAACAAGTTCTACGTACGTCAAGACGTTCAATTTAAACGTTATTCTATCTATATTACAAGTCTGCTTCAAATAAGCATCTTGATAAAATATTACTAGACATCATAGAGATAATTCTATTTTATAAAGTAAACAGTTGTATTTTGGGAACGTTCAAAATAACGGTACGAAACCAAGTACGAAATGGTTGACCGTGATTCCTGAACGCGACATTGGCAATGAACTATAAATTGGCCGGTTGCGCCGCGTGGGGGCGTTGGCGGTGGTTTTAAATTGTCAAGTAATAACCTCGTAAATCAAACAAATGCAGTGCTAATTCTGTTCCAAAACAAACAACAGCAGGAACATAATTTATGCTTAGAATTCCATTGTGAAACTTTTGTTAAAACATTATTCAAGGTTATTGTTAATACAGAATAAATTTCACAAACGGACTAAAAACTACACAGAGTTAGCAAAAACGGGACTTGGCAAGACCGATGATCAACTTACGGTGAAATTTTAATAACTTTAAAACTTTCTACGGTGGTTAGCGACGTGAGTCATTCGGTTCAGTGTACGCGGGTGTCCCCTCTCTCCGCGGCGACGGAGTGCGACCCGGCCGCCATATCGATCCGAAAGATTCGCCATCTGAATTCACATGTTATCCGCATTGAGTTTCGAGAGTTGATTTAAAACATTTATAGATTAGATATAAATATACATTGATAATTATGCGATTAACCGGTTTAGCGTTAATTAAAAGAAAATGTAAATCAAAAACATACGATAAAGATTTGTTTGTTATTCTGTGTTGCATGAATGATTACTTTTTACTATCGCATTTATTATAATAAACTAGTGAATCTTTTTGTCAATCACGTGTAATTTTCTAAATATAATCTTAGTTGATCTCTCTGTGCGTTTATTGATTTAAATTCTATTAAAATAACTAACATATTTTTCCTGTCAACCATTTTAAAATGTGAATAGTACCGTACGTGAATAACAGTCCAGACATCGCCGGCGGACATTTTGAGCGACCATATGGCGCGCATTCATGGCGGTGTCGTGCGCTTGTTTGGATATTTTTTGTAACACCACGTTTTAATTCTTGCTGTACTTGTTTGCCAAATAAGGTATTGGAAAGGCGCTATTACGTGACGTGGACTGGAGTCATAACAATTTAGAAAAAAAAAGATGCATATGAGATTAGTCGGTTTCGGGTTGTAGAAATTGTTTATATTTTTAAATTTAGTTTGAGTTGAATTTTAATAAATTTAAAAAAAAAATAGTTTCAGACATTTAGTAATAAATGGAATTAAGATTTATTATTTTATTTATATATTTTATTATTTTATTTATTTATATAGATTAGACTATTATGTTGTTTTTAGTAACAATAATGTGCAAATAAATAACTTGAATTTATAAAAAAAGGCGATAAACATGACGCACGTATAAAATTGTTTACAAAACGTACAAGGTGACTCAGTAAGGCAAGCACACGTCCGATAATGGCCATTGTCACCAAGAATGTTTTCTAGAACTCTCCGAATTGTCTGGAATGAAGATGGAATTAAATTGTTTCACTTACGAATTGACTATCGTTTTATTGATGACGTAATCTCTGTAGTATTTAGCTCGTTTGTACAGACGAGCACAAAAGTCTCAACGTAAAAATAAAAACTGATCAAGTTGTCATTTACAATATGGTCCTTTACCAATAACCAACAATATAAAAATAAACGTTAATTAAGTTAATTATACTTCAAATTTCATTTAGCTTTATTAAGGAAAAAATTATTATAAACATAAAATTTATTATTTAAACGGAATATTATCCTGGTTTCACAGTTTATTATGGTATATTTAATTATTACCATTCATTTCGTAGTGTCCAAATACAATGATTTTTTGGCTTTAGACAGCCGAACACTGAGACGAAGTTTTTATATGTAACAGCGACGCAATTGATAAAGCCACGCTTAAATTTCAAATCTATCAGATTGTAAGTGGCGCTTGGTAAGCGAAGCGTTTATAATTCGTTTTAGTATTGAGCCGTATGTCAGTTAATCCAGAACGTAAACTACATAGCGACATGTATGAAAGGCATCGCTTAGTGGCGATTAAATAAGGCAATTTTTTTTAATTGTATTTGGGTTTCTTTTTTGTTTTAACAAACATTACATATTGTCTTTTTAATCTCTACTAGTCCGGTTATAAATGACATTTTATATCTGAAAAGTTGTGTATAACATAAGCTTGCTTTCTCTGTCTACACCTATTTGATTTAATTAAGATTCAAAGTTAATTACGGACACCAAGTTGTTCATCAGACCAAAACGTTGCGGTACCACGTGAAGAGACTGTGGGATCTTATACCGCTAACCGAGAGCCGAGATATAAAATGTAATGTTTTTATATCCAGCAATATTTATTTAAAATGTACATTATTTCTTACAATTCAAAGTTACCGTAAAAGTCCCAAAAATCTCTAAACCGATAAACGGCACAAAACGATATCCTTAGTCTACAAAATAATTTTGTTTTAAATATATTCTCAGAATAAAAAAAAAACGTGTTAATCGATATGTGTAGATTTTAACATGTATTTTTATTAATATTCGATTAAAAATTCGCTTGATTTAAATATATGAAACATGTATAAAATAGTGATGTGCAAAGTTCATTCCGTTTTATCAATACGTCAGTTGTCTCTGGTCTCTGCGTCCCTTGTGTTAATTAAAACGACACTTGAAGTTGGAACGACTTGATTTACTGCCCGCTCGTTTTCATCGCAACGGAAGGGGCTTTCTTATTCAACACTACGTGACGGATTCCAGGCGCGGTTCAACCAATGAGATCTATTTTTAGTATCCAATCGATTGAGAGTGCTCGACATTTTATCTGTATTTTTTTATATATGTTTATAGTACTAATAAAAAGTTTTAAGACTTTGGAGTCAACTTTAAATGTTATCCATGATTGAATAATGTCTCTTTTACCGTTCAGCTGTTACAATAGCAAATGAACTGTATTTACAATAGTTAATAACAAGCATATTATGTTAACATTCAGTACAATTCTGCGTACAAGTTTAACATTAACATCCTTTGGAACACAAAAGATTGTTTCCTTACGAACGCCGGATGTCTATAGATTTAGTATACAGTCCCTGGACAGACAATGAATCGCTTAATTTTATATTCTATTCGTGTTTGCGACTGCACAGGTAGAAGGGACGCCATCTATCGTAATCCTTCACAATAGATAATACAGAAATATTGTGTAAACATCATACTTGAGTTTAATAAACGATAAGATCCTTGAGAAGGCAGCAAATGTCAAAACATTTATAAAGTACTTCAACTGGCAAAATTTTTAATATTTTCTTGCTTCATTATTAGTGTAAAACTTTCTTTAGGTAATGTTACAAATGTAAAACGTTATACGATATCTATAAATGTTTATATTACGCAGTACTTTCCACCCCTATATCCGCCCCCAAGTAGATTGTAAAGGGATGTAATGTGGGGTGTTTTTGTGATAAAATGTTGCATTTCGTTTTACTACGCTCCAATGGTATAAATAGTCCCCGTTGCTACAAAACGAAGGGTTCCATGAAGTAACATGACGAGTAACAGACGGAAATTAAAAAAAAAGTTTGTATTATTAATCTACTAACTTTCACCCGTGTGGAATTAAAAAAAAGTAAGTAGCCTATGTTTTTCGGACTATCCTCTATACCTATGCCAAATTTCATCGAGATCTGTTTAGCATTTTAGGCTACAAACTCTAACAAACATCCATCTAAACTTTCGCATTTATAATATTAGTAAGATTCTGTTTCGTGTGGATTGATGGATGGTATGAATTCTATGTAACTTTATAACGATTTAAAGGATCTAGATAACAGAGGTAGAATTCAGACTGGTGTAGTGCAGAGTTTACAAATTATTTTTTTTTATTTCACTCAAAGTTGCCTCAACCAACTATCTTACTAATGTTATAAATGCGAAAGTTATATGGTTGCATGTATGTTTGTTAGAGTTTGTAGCCTAAAATGCTAAACAGATCTCGATGAAATTTGGCATAGATGTAGAGCATAGTCTGGAATTCTGGAAGAACACATAGGCTACTTACTTTTTTTATTCCACACGGACGGAGTCGCGAACGAAAGCTAGAGCATAATGAAAGACGTCTTTGTTTTAGATAAGTACGTGTACATATCGACATAAAGTGGCATGTTTACGCTCCAGTTGTAGGCATACGATGTGTCATCGGCAATCAGTGACAGCTTGAGTCAAACATTTCTTTGTAATGAAAGTCGATGGACAAAGTCGTTAGATAACATGTCTACAGATAAACGCGTTGATGTATTGCATTTAATATCCGTTGGTTTCTGTGGAAACGGTTTTGTAAAACGTGCTTTTATCTCAATATTTTCAAAGGTCATATTGGAAATAAGAAATTGAATCAAAGTAATAGTTAGCCAAATCACAAAGGAGGTATTACCGCGATTGTAGAATGCTAAGATATGAAGTTAAATAATAAGCTAAGAATATTGTTTTTTATAAACCTCAGTAATTTACTTCCCTTTTGTTGACAGAAAACCAAAAAATGGCCTGCTCCGTCAGTGACACGCCCGCCCTGAAGGACCTCCCCAAGGTCGCCAACGATCTCAAGAGCCAGCTGGAAAGTTTCAACACCGGCTGCCTGCGTGACGTCGACACCAACGAAAAGATTGTGCTGCCATCTGCTGAAGGTAATTTTTTATCTGTCGCTCAATAGGAATCCAAAATGGCCGCCACGAATTGGCCATATGTAGCCTTGAAAATGGAACTTACGAATGTAGTTAACAATAAAGTCTAGTATAATTTATTTTTACGTCAGACATAGCACAAGAGAAGCAACACACAGCGCTACTGCAAGATTTAGAGAAATTCCAACCTTCAGTATTGAGGAAGACAGATACTGTTGAAAAAGTCGTACTTCCGAACGCACTAGGTATAGTGTGCGAGAACCATAGATAACCGCCGTGTTTGATCACATCGAATCACGCTTTGGCTAATTCTAACAAAACCACAATTAAAATAATAATTTTAAACATATATTTTCAGCTAACAAATCGTCCATTTAAAAATCCAGCTGAGAAAGTGTTTGAACATTTAATTTAGAATTTAACAGTGTCAAAAATTAGTTACTCATCAAATATTTGTAATTAGCATGAAAATTGTCTTTTGTTTTTATGTCGTTCTTGTAGTACTTTTAATTAATTAAATACGCGTGTTAACATATTTTTTTAATTTCAAATGTCGTACGATAAATTGCTTTAGCCAATTATAAAATAAATACAAATATTGTCTATGGTTTTCAGATGTTGCCGCCGAAAAAACCCAAAAGTCGTTGTTTGACGGCATCGAAAAATTCGATGCGACCAGACTGAAGCACACAGAAACACAGGAAAAGAATCCTCTCCCAGACAAAGATGGTATGTGATGCGATTTTAGTATGCACGATGTATTCCTACAAAACGCCACAGCATTATATGCACTTTTTCGCCTATTTCACTGAAAGTTAAAATAAGAATACTTGCTTAGATATTGCAAGAAGAATGTTGAATTTTGCAAATGATTTGTCTAAGTTAACGGCATGTAATTTTTATTATATTTGCTTTCGTAAACATTTTTGTGAATAGTATATAATTTTTTTCTTTGTACATGACTTGCATTTTTGTGTGAACGTTGTAAGAGTGAGGGAATATCGAAAATTTAATGGTGAAAATCAAAACATCAAGTAAACGAATTAAAAAAAAAACATTCTTGGTGTAATGGATAGTTCCAAATGTGAATTTGCCTTTACAATCAAACCACAGCAGATTTCTATATTGGCATAAATTTCTCTGCCCCTGACTCATGTATAAATGTTTAGATTACTTCTTTCAATTTACTTATCGGATGGTTACGAATTCCCCTCACCCTTTCATCGCGCATGATGAACCCAGCTTATGACATACATTACTTTGCTGCACGATTTTGCTTACGCCAGTTGTCGCCGCGGAGAAAGCCCATCAGAACCTCCTCGACGGCGTTGAACATTACGACAAGACCCAGATGAAACACACCACCACAGAAGAAAAGAACCCATTGCCGCCCAAAGAAGGTTTTTACCGCTTTTGTTTCTGCCATTTCTTATAATCTATGCATTATGCGTAGCTTTTATTATCTATGTCTATGCTGATGAAATGCTGCAATGAAATATTTATTTACGTTTATTGAATATCTGATTTTATTCTTTTATTACTAGCAACTTCCATTTAGTGTACACAAGACTATGGAAGAGTTTTTTTTACATTGTATGTTATTTGGTATATTTGATAGTGTTTACCGAAATTGGATTTAGAATACACATGCACTGATAACGGGAATAAAAAATAGATTTGAAACAGTCATAACATTTTGATCAAATAATCTATATAGATTATTCAGTTAACATCTTTGTTATCATAAATCAAAAACTTTGTACAGAATAGTAAATTAAACTTATCGTTTTCCTTAAAAAACATTATGAGTACTAGTAAATTTTTATTAAACAAATCCCCTTTAAATTAATTAATTTGCAACTATTTCTTGAAACAGCTATTGAAGCGGAGAAGGAAAAGAACAAGTTCCTGAACGGCATCGAGAACTTCGACCCAGCCAAGCTGAAGCACACGGAGACGTGCGAAAAGAACCCCCTGCCTACCAAGGACATCATCGAGCAGGAAAAGACGGCCTGAACGCCTATAAATTAATTAACCGCAATCATATATCGCTAGTATCGCCGTATTTTAGTATCTGTATAAGTTTCTTATAAGTAACAGGCCCGTTTGCGTCGTCCGTTAATTTAAAAAAATTACAAATTCAATTTCCGAACGAAACTGTCATTCACATTTCAAATTCAACCGTTTCCATAGATTAAAATTTAAGACAACACGAGAACAAGAACAAGGCTGATAAAGAAATAATAGTACAACTATTTTTGTCTATGGTGAAGTAGTTTTATGAACTTTTTTGTAAGAGATGATGTTATAGCCGTCTCGTTTTACTGTTCGTCGCCCGGACTTCCCCGTTCACGCATCTCGTCTATGGACAAATGGAAACGGGCTTCGTAAACTGGTCATTTATCATTAGTATTTAAGAACCAAATTTTCTATGTCACTTTTAACATGATATAATATGTAATAAGTGTATTTTATGAGCATTTTATTTAATTTATATTTGAAGATATTAATTAAGATTCTGTACTGATTTTATTTTAGGTCGGAGACACACTGCACTCCATGATAACTGAAACTTTATTTATATTTGAAAATAATGATTTGCTTTTGTGTGCTTGTGTTCTCCATGTTTTAGTTGAGATTAATTAGACGACTGAGAGAATCGTGCATCGAATTGGAAATAGTTCTGATTAAAGAAATAGGGAGTGTAGTTGCTAAAATGTTTTAAAAATTAAAAAATCGATTTCTTTTTAATAAAATGATCTTGTTTGTTCGATAACGGTAATATTTTAACGCAATATAAATGCTCAATTATGTACCGGAATGCTAAGAGTCTGTTTTATGTAACAATAGTCGAAGCAATAGTGTTCTCTTCTGATACGAACAATAATTTTATACCGATTTTATACTACATTGTGTTAAACCACAATAATTTTTCACTATTAATATGCTAAAGATGCCAATAAAAACATTTTATCGACGATTTGTACGTTTTACAGACGGTGCTTTTTTATAAATAAAAAAGAAAAAATACTTTGTGTTTTATTTACTCTTACGTTCTCTAAAAAAAACACTGAAAAATGTATCTCCTTTCCTAACTAAATCAGATGGAGTAATGTAAATCTTGTAGAATATAGATTTATTTGAACTCCAGACGAAATAATTGGTGGTATATATATATATATATATATATATATATAAGAATTATATATATATATATACCACCAATATATATATATATATATATATAAATATACTCGATATGAAATCATGTTGATTATTATTTTACTTTCACTATTCTGTTTCGATAAATATATAGAGCAAATTAATAAAGAATTTAAATATTACATTACATATCGAAACAATAAAGAATACTGATAGGTAATTTAAAAACTACCGTACTTTTTTTCAGACTCAAGTTGATCAGGCATGCAACACTAAGAATTGTCAAATCGATTAAGTTAAATTTAACAAACAGGAATATAACTTAGTTATTTATTAAATACCGCTTAATTATTGAAAAATACAGTTCATACAGCGGTTTTTATCCTATTTTGTTTCAAAATCAATAAAATTTCATTCATCAACAGAGCTCAATGCCATATTTTATCTGTGGCAACAACTACGCAAAAATGATATTTTGTTGGGTCTTTGATTTTCCTTCCCGCTTCCCGCCGGCTGTTGACGGTTTGGTTTTGGCACGTGCAATTTTTTCATTACAATAAATAAACCAGCGCTACTCACCTTTTAGCTGGTTTGTCACTGATGCTGACTGTTGGAGAATATTATTTTGGTAAGTGAATTCTTATTTAGTAAACAACATCTATATTGCGATTTCTCTGCACGTGTTTTATATTGTACACTGAACAACAAAACATCCATTTGCATTTGCAAGACAATGTAGTTACGATATGGTCCCTGTCTAATAATCGGTATTTATTATAAGATTTTGATTTGTGTACAACTGGCGCTCGCGAACGTTTGATCTGTATATTCATTTGATAGGCGTCAATTGTTATTGTTTATCTACAGATCGCTAGCAGATTGTTAAAATGCCGCCGTCCCCTGTACGATACAGAGTGCCTTGGAAAGTTAATAAGCGCTCCTCTGAACCTGATAGATGGCTAGACGAAATGGGTTTTTTTCGAAAACATACTGCTAGGGATTCCAGCTGTCTATTCAGAACTGTCTCTGAAAACATTTATAACACTCAGCGTTATTTCCACAAAGTGCGCATCGATTGTGTTCAGTTCATGTCTGCTAAAAGACATCTCTTTGAAGGGGTAGGTTTTTGCACTATTTATTTTGATTCGTTTTTAATTTTTCTTTTTATGTTTAGTTGTCACAATTATATTGTTATTTTATTTCATAGTCCTTGAATTGTTCATTTGAAAATTATCTCAAAGAGATGTCGAATCCATCTGAATGGGGTGGTCTTATTGAAATATCTGCTATGAGCCACCTGTATCGGTAAGAATGTTGTTTTGACATCAATTTATTGATATCAAAGTATCAAAAGCCTAATTTTTCTTTGAATTAATTTTTCCAGACGTGATTTTGTTATTTTTGAAGCCAACAAAGGCCCTCAAACAAAAATTTGCAATGGTTATGGAAATACAATTTACTTATTTTATTCTCCTGATACAAAGCATTTTGATTCTGTGTATACCAAAGAATTTATTAACACATCATCATTTTGTCAATGTAAGTGACAGTTTTTACATTTTAAATTTTGAAATAACCTTTCTATTCTTTAATTTATTTAAATTCATCATAAGTTAACATTTTGTTTTAATTTCCTTTAAAATATCTTTGTTTTTTATCATTTATAGCACTGGTTTATGAGATTCTTTACGACGGTGTTTACAAAATAAAAGACCTTCCTTACGCTGTTGATAAAATGCTTCATGACAAAATTCCATCTAATCATATTGAGTACTTTATGTCTGAAAATGTAGAACGTAGAAAGAAACAAAAGGATAGAGCAAAAATTTTCATAGAAACGATTAGTGATGACGATAAGGATAAAAATAATAATGCTGTGGCTTTGAAATGCAAACATCATACCGAGGATCTCGAAAGGGGCAGCCTTTTGAAGGAATCGCTGAGCATTTTTGTGTTCAACCGTAGTTTAATTCAGCTTGAAAATGTTTGTATAAATTGTTTGAACGTGAATAGCGCTAAAGACTTGCTCGATAATGGTATTACACCCTTCCCATATAAAGTAGCAAAGGCTTTAGATCCTGATATTTATCGTAATATTGAATTTGATGTATGGAGTGAACTAAGAAGAGGTAATTTCTGATTTTTCGAAATAAAACGTTTATTTGTGTATGAATAACAAGGCGAAATAGCTAACATAACTGATTTTTATACGTATTTGTACTACAGTAGAACCTCGGTAACTTAAAAACCTCTCTTCAAGAAATAATATCCCCTTCGCATCAGAACCCAAAACCTCTACAACATAGACCCTTGATAACTTAAAACTTAACTATAACTAAAAGTATTTTGTGTTTCCCTTGGACTTTAACTTATCGAGGTTCTAGTGTCTAAACATTTTACAGAGTTTCGTTATGGAGCTAGATATTCCGATGGTACCACTTTACAAGTAGGTGTAAAATGTCTTTGCAAGCTGCAATCTGATCAGTCGGTACCATACCACTGTCATATCCAAGAGATGAGCCCGGAAGGTGGGCCTTGTCTCGTATTCATTGAAGAGTTGGGAGAGAAACGTGTCGTGGGCTATGACCAATTGGAACCATTGCCAATCGAGGAGATACGTCCCTGGGCCCCGCCTTACCGTTTCTCACGTACTAGCTCCCAGTTCTTGTCTCTCAGCCAAATGTTGCAACAATTAGGTGCGGTTTTGTTTAATTCGTTTAATTTTTTTTTAAATTGGAATGGCTAAAAGTACAGACTGTTGTATGTAATAGGTAATATAACTAGAAAACAAGGGATTAAAGGAAGGAATAAGAAAGGAGATGATATGAAGAGTATGGAGAAAAATTCAATGAAGAATAATGAAAAACTTGAACCTCAACCCCCATATATAAACCACGCCGTTGACTATTCAGCGTATCATCACATGGATTTCTTTAATTTTGAACCTATGCCTGTTAGTTTGTTTTAATATATTTTAGTTGCATTTTCTAAGCACGGCACTTGACTGCTGGCATCAGTCCTTAATAAAACCACCTTTAATTCAAAACTTACCCCCTTTACTATAATACTTTAAGCATAAAAAACAATTAACACTTTTTTTGTTTAAATAAATTTGAGATTTTTTTTTATTTTACAAAGGTTTAAAACTAATGGAATTTTTTATATTAAGTCAAGTGTTATGTTTAGAAAAAAAGTAGAAAGCCATATCGTAGCTAGATTGTAATATGTAAATAGGAAAAATAAATAATTTCACAATTATTCAATAAAATTAAAAGGAAACGAGAAATTACTCCTACACATTTTTAGCTGATAATTTCATTTTTTTATGGATTTATTTTGGATATCCTGGTGTCTAAATAGATCATACAAATTTGTTTATTTTTAATAAGTCTTGTTCTTCATGTTGATTTCTCGTTTCTATTAAATTCTACTATTATTCTAAGTTTGTTAGCTTCATCGCAAATATATTGCTGTCTCATTACTTTCAATGAAAATAAATGAGAAAACAAACATATTCTTGTAATGTGTATGACAATGGAATTAGTTATTTTGTAGTAGATAAGCTTTTAGAAAGTAGTTAGTTTTTTACTTTACAGCTTTTTTGACATATTCTAGGAACATCAATATAAATGATATATGAAATTACATAAAGAATTATGTTAATCATTTCTAAATAATTGTTTTATTACCCTCTCGTAATGTAGTCCAATTTAGACTGCCTATTTTGTTTTTTTTTAATAGCTGAAATAGCTGCTTAATTGTTAGTATGTTTTTAAGTTAGTTGATGTGTTTAAGTCTACATTAGTGTAATTTTATGTAATATCAGGTTGAAGTGGAAGCACTGCCCCTGATGGTGGACTGTCGGCCGGCGGCGGGCGCTCCGCCCCACGAGATGCAGCCCCACAACGGAGCTCCCCATGATAACCACCAAGTATGTGCTCAATTGTTCTTATACTTTTTGTAGTTATATTTTCTTCTTGGAGTTCTAAACATTTTACAGGGCGTGTGGGCGACCGCCCAGGGCGTTGATTTACAGTCCAACAAAACTTTGTTTACACCTAGTCCCAAATGTGCAAAGAAATGGGGCGTCGTAGATATCTCAGGGCGCTAGTAACGCTAAAATCAGTATTGCACACAGGAACCAATTTAAATTGTGAGAATTACATTAAGAAATCAGTAAAGATTTTTTTCATTCAGCTATAGTTTTAAGTGATATTTGATGGATTCTTTGCCCTGATTATGTTGTCAATAGGATAAACACTGTACCAGTAACTATATTTCTATAGTATTTCCACTAGCTTCCGCCTGCGACGCCGTTTGCGTGGTATTAAAAAAACAAAAGAAAGTAGCCTATGTGTTCTTCCAGACTAACCTCTACATCTATCCCAAATTTCATCCAGATCCATTCAGCCGTTTAGGCTACAAACTCTAACAAACATCCATCCATCTATCCATCCATCAAAACTGGCAAAATTATAATATTAGTATTTCTTATATAATTGTTCATGTTCAGGGTGCAGGCAGCGGCGCCGGCGACATGGCGGGGCCGGGCGGCGCGTCGCCCGCCGCGCGCGCCTCCACGCCCGCGCCCGCCCAGCCGCCCCCGCATGCCGCGCTGCCCGCATACGCAGGTTAGTTACCATTTAAGGACAAAATGACTTCATATTTCACTTAGGGCGTTTTCTGAGTGCTCTTGGTATTGTGGGGGCGAGCTGGCCCATTTGTGTAACAGACATCTAAATCTGTCCAATCTTACTAATATTATAAAGGCAATAGTTTAGATGGATGGATGGATGTTTGTTAGAGTTTGTAGCATAAACGGCCGTACGGATCTGGATGAAAATTGGTATAGACATTAAGCACAGTCTGGAAGAACACTTAGGCACTTTTTTTTTTAAATTCACGCGGATTTAGTCCCGCGCGATAGCTAGTGTTTTATAACAATCTTAAGTTTTTTAGTCTGTATATCTGAAGGTGGAGAGTATACCCATGGGTGTCAATATCCGCAGGTGGTATGAACCAGTGCGGGGCAGTGCCGTGCGGCATGGGCGGGCCGCCGCTGCCGCCGATGCCGGGCATGCCGTTCGTGGGCGGCGTGGGGGCCGTAGGGGGCGTCGGGGGCGTGGGCGTGGGCGGCGTAGGGGGCGTGGGCGGGTACTGCGCGCCCTACTGCAAGCAGGTGATGTGGTACTCGCCGCAGGGCCACGTGCCGCCGCCGCCGCCGCCCGGAGTCAACATCAACGCGGGCCGCAGCCTCCAGCACAACGGATCTGATCTGCCAATGAACGGTACCGAATATGGTAACAATGTTCTTACCACCTTACTGTCTCCTGAGACGATGTCACAGCTTAATTTAGAATGAGATAAAAGGAAGCGACAAAAAGAGATGGCACAAAAATGACTAGTATAAGTAATAAAATAGCAGTCCTTTTTTTGTTTTTACATCTTTGACGAGTAATGCATTTCTGTTACACTCAGTCCTATAAAGTCCTCCCAACGGTATAATAAGTTCTCTTAGCAATCATTAACGATTCTGAGTATAAATTGAGTATGTGTTATTTGTTTCAGATATGGTAACGCTGCGTTACTATTACAACTTGGGCGTGGAGTGCATGTGGGCGGCGTACGGCTGCCCGCCGCAGCTGCCGCAGCCCCCGCAGCCCCCGCAGCCCCCGCGACAGTACTCGGCACGGGATATAACACAGGTGATCATACTAATATTATAAATGTGAAAGTTTATATGGATGGAGGGATGTTTGTTAGAGTTTGTAGCCTAAACGATTGAACGGATCTAGAGGATAATGGATGAAAACATAGGCTACTCACTTTCTTTTTTTTAAATTTCACGCCGACGGAGTCGCGGGCGAAAGCTAGTACTAGATATAAAACATATGCTTAATAACAACTACTAAATGTTGAATGAATTAAAATAAAAACATAGTAAATCTATTCTTCCAGACTATGTTCTACATCTGAGATATAAATCAAGATCGGATCACCCGTTTTAACTTCTAGTACCGATCAATCTAAACTTTCGCATTTACAATACTAGTAAGGTCTTTATCATTACTATTATAAATGCAAAAGTTTGGATGGATGTTTGTTAGAGTTTGTAGTCTAAATTGCTGAACAGACCTCATTAAATTTGGCATTTGGCATAAACTGGCATAATCTGAAAGAAACATAAAGGCTATTCACTATTGTTTTAATTAAAGCACTTTAAAAGCTAGTTTCTCATAGTTATATAATTGTTGCAGGAGATGCAGCAGGTGTCGCTGCAGGAGCGCGCGGCCGAGGGCAACCACAAATATAAGAGCCCGCCCAACGACAAGCAGCCGCTCAACAACCAGGGCAAGGGCAACGGACAAAGACCTCTATTAGGACCTAGGTTATATTTTAATATCCTATGTGTTCTTCCAGATGTTATATATCTATGTTTAGTTCTAGCTAAATTCGTTAATCTAAGCTTTCGCATTTGACTATAAAAGCAAATGCGTTTCTTTATTTTTTAATTATTTATTAAATGTATATTTGATGTAATTATTTTAAAAGTAAAAATATTGATTTAAAGCATATTTGCTTTTATACTCTACATGTATACTAGCGGTTGCTCGCAGCTTCATCCATGTAAAATAAAAAAATACTAAAAAATTTAGACTATGTTACTGATAATGTAGCTTTTTAATGGTGAAGGAATTTTTTAAATCGTCTCAGGGCCCACAAATCTTTTCTCCTTATAGTGGTATAGACGATATGTTCTATACTATGCTAATGTTAAGTATTTTGGTGTCATAAATGATAATTTAATCCAGGTTCAAGCGCGGTGGTAACCACCAGGACGGTGGCAACCAGAACAACCATAACCAGAACAAGGGCCATAACAATATGCCCAATAAGGGATCCAATAATCGGTAAATATACAAACTTATATACAAATTTTACCAACAATTCCAAAATAAATAAAAGAAAAAACAAAATTCGATAAATAATTTATTGTTTTTGTAACCTTACATTAACGTTCATATTACATCTCTAATGTTACTAATATTATAAATGCGAAAGTTTGGAAAGTCTGGAAGAATATAGACAACTTACTATTTTATACGATGCGGTCGCAGGCGAAACTTACTGTTATAAAGGAAAAAGATTTGTATTTTGTCTAATTAACTCGTAAATTATTGCCCCGATTTCAAAGATTGTTTCACCATTAGAAGACATCATCACCAAATAACATAGGATATTTTCAATTCTTATTTTTCTTTTATTTCCATGTGGACAATAATGTATGTTAATAATATTCTTAATGTGGCTTTGGTCATCTCTTCTTTTTATACTTGCGAATTATTTGAATAACAATTTAATCGTTTATTTTTTAGTGTGTAAATGTTTTCAGATTTTATTCTCTGAATTGTTTAAACCTATTTTCTTTATTTACTGTAAAGGCAAATTAGATTGGACATCTATAGATTAACGGCTGAATAATGAAACGAAACAACAATTATTACCCGTTTTCAATCTGACAGACGTGAACATTTTAACACTTGACATTCGGGGAACGTTTTTTACATATTTACTAATTTGTAAATAACATAGAAGTTTTCGATTCACTACGACATATCCGGTGAACGAAATATCCCAGCGATTTACTAAAACACACGCTGCAATGCTGAATACTTGTAATTCATCGCAAGTATTGCTCCGCACGCCAAGTGTTATATGAAATTTGTAGCTTAAGCTTTAATTAAGGACCCTGTTACATATAATTATTTCAGTATTCGTGTATAAAGTTACTATTTCAGTCGTAACTCTCACAACGAGCGCGGCGGCGCGCCGCAGCTGTACGGCGGCGGCGGCGGGGCGGAGGGCGAGTGCGTGCTGGAGCCGCCGCTGCTCACCGTGCCCTACTGCCAGTACCCGCCGCCGCTCTACCCGCTGCCCTACTACCCCATGGAGGACCCAGGTACTGCATACCGCCCTTATTTAGCACCCTGGACTGCAAAAGTAACCCTATTTTTCTACTAGTCTTTAGTGTTCAAGATTAACTTTATAATATCTTTATAAGGACAGGAAACAAAAGTGTTGGGGGGGGGGATGACAATATTCTATTTCTGTGCGTCCCCTCCTAGGTAATATCCTCTATTAGGTAATATATCTGCAAATTACAAAGGCCCATTGCTTCGATAATTTGTAACGATTTGTAATATTACTATTTTATAATTAATCGATTGTTTGTTAAGGATGTTTTTAGAAACGAAGCGTTTATGTTTTACAGCGATGATGGGCATGATGGGCGGCATGGGATACGTGGGATATGACGAGGGGTTGGAGTACGGACCCCCCGTGCAGCACTACTACGCCGCGCCGCACTACCCGCCGCCCCCCGCGCTGGCCGCCGCTCCCGCCGCGCCTCCTGCGCCTCTGCCGCACCACCTCGCCCCGCACCCACCACACGCCCCCCACCAGCACCCCCCGCCGCCCCACCACCAACACCACGCCGAACACAAGTAGACTGACATCCCCGCGACAATTGAACGATATGCAAACGACTACGGTAATGTTGAAACGGTATATGAACGACTACGGCAATGTTGAAACGGTATCCAAAAGACCACGGCAATGTTGGAACGGTATATGAACGACTACGGCAATGTTGAAACGGTATCCAAAAGACCACGGCAATGTTGAAACGGTATACGGACGATTAAGGCAATGTTGGAACGATGTTTAATAGACGGTATGTTTAAACAATATCTAAAAGACCCATAGTGTTGTTAAAACAGTATCTAAATGGCTACGGAAATTTTAAACTAACCCTAACTTACGCATAAACGGATATGTTTAATAGAAATCTCTTTGAATCTCACTACACTATGTTGTAGAAAATTGCCGCTCTTGATATTGTCACACGTTATTACCTAGTGCACTATTTATTTAAATGTATAGTATCGATATATTTATAGTTTTCATCTATTTTCTATACTTTGGACTATATTTCTGTTTAATTACTATTTGTACTGCAGTTTCCCTTCTGCCCACCTCCCTGACATCGCAGCGTAAAGAAATACTTTGGTAGTTAAAACAACCATTCGTTTTTAATTTTTATATTGGCAGCTACATCAATAGTTAAAACGTGCTTCTCTTTACCTGTCTACCTATTATCTTCATTTGCTGTGTAATATAAGTGAAAACAGTGAAAGCCTACGTTATAACATTGCTAGGAATGTCTGACAACGATGCTCAACGAATACGGTATACGATTACTAGGTGTAGATATATAATCTATAGACGGAAAAAAGTCAAAAAAGACCTCCATAGGTCTATTTTTTACAATAAATGACATTTCAAAAAATTAGACGGTATTCATTGTATGGATCTTTTCTATAGATTATATATCTACGCTATAAGGATGTTTTTATGCTATGTGCAAATTATTTACAGAGTCAATTAAATTTTATGCTCAAATTTTTGTAACAAATCTTTGATTTTTTATTTTTTGAGGTTACGTTTTTTCTGTATACAACGGTGTAGTCTCTGTCTACACCAAAACGGTAGACTTGTTGCACATAGCATAAATTAAACGTTTTTTTTTATGTAGAATCGGGAAATAATTAATAATGCAATTGATTTGCACTTCAACCTTTACTGAGCTGTTTTTTTTTCATTATTTTGCGATCCGCGACTGATTTTTTTGCATTTTTTTGGTTAAAATATTAGAGTATAGAATTAACAAGTAAGATTTCCATTATTCCTAAATGTTTACAAATGTAGAAATATTGATGTCAAAAAATGTCTAAAAATGACAAAAGTAAGTTGTAAACGTTTTTTTTGCAATTCACTTTTGTCATAAAAAATAAAAAAAAATGATTGTTGTTGTAAAATTATTGTGTAATGGCAACATATATGCCATTTTAAAGATATTAAATGTGCGTAGTTAAAGGGTCGAAAGTGATTTTAATGGACCAAGGAAAAGGTACAGTCCTTCAATAATTATGTAGTTTTCCCCTAAAAAGCGCATTTTATTTGCTTTAACTTCAGATGCATAAAAATTGCAAATTTCATGTAAATTCTCTGTAATAAACCACTTTGCTCAAAATTTTATTCCACATATCGAAATTTAAGGAAATATTAAAAAAATATCTATACATTTTTTAGATAAATAGAGACGTTTTCGTTAAAAACTCCATCTATAACACTTGTGTTGACAAACATTGAAATAAAATAGATATGTCTAAATGTCCAGATTACACTATTCCAGTCCAGCGATCGAAATCAGTGTTGGATTGTATTCCAGGAAATATGAACACGCTTCACTTTACATCTGGAAATGTTAACACACTGAACATTATAACTGAAAATGTGAACACACTTTATATTACATCTGGAAATGTGAACGCACCCTAACAATTACAACTAAAAATGCAAATACATAGTAAACAATGCAAATAAAAATGTTAACACATTGATGTAATGGAATTGGAAATTTAAACACTCGTTAGACATTACAACAGGAAATGTAAACACACATTTATACACACACACACACACACACACATTCTAATGTGTCCTTTTATAGTTGTAATCCAGCGATGATTAGGATCGCTGGACTGGAATAATGTAAACCGGGCTGTACACAAGTGTGAGAGTAATGGAGTTCGGGTAAAAGCACCATTTTTCAAATATTTGTCATACATCTTCAATCCCCGTGTTGGTGCTGGTTTGTTTTGGGGTCGACAGGGTCTTTGAGGTATTTTAGTAGATCGCGCGATGATGTCGCGTAGACTAAGGGCGAGCTTATCATTCCTTAAGGTGCATTTTGTAACGTTTAAGCCAATTTCTTTTTAATTAAGTCTATTTTACGTGGCAAATGTACGCAAGAAATTAACCAATCTGAGACGCACGACGTATTGTGAACAAGCTTTTTTATGACAAAATTGTATGGATGTTTTGGATGGAGACCTAAAAATAAAGTATTGTCATTTTAATATGATAAGCACCTTAAATAACCTTACAGTTACTCAAAGTGTGTAAGTACCACAGTTACTTAAAACTAACTTAAATCTCCTGGTTTTTTATCTCGTGCGTTTGTAATATAAAGTCATCAAAGATGACATTTAAGCTGTCGCGTCTCAATTTTTGTATATAAACTAACATAAATTTAAGTTACTTAAGTCAATTTTCAAGTTGAAATTTCAGTATCCAATAGTTTTAGACGACCGATCTCAAATTTCATGAAAATTATTTGAATCTCCTCAAAAAAAACTAATAAGTAACGTATGGTTTTTCCTATATTTTGATCTCATCTTTTAAAACAGCTTAAGATTAACTTTGGTGCTTGGGTAGTGTTTTAGTTAGTAGCCGCGTCCATCCTAGTCTACCTAGCATTTAATAATATTAGTATAAGGGTCCGTACACACAGGAGCGTAGAATAGAACAGAATATTGCAAATTAAATTGATCTTTATATGATTGACAGGTTTAATTTTAATTTTTACACTTGATAAAACAAGAAAAAAAACCTTATTTCAATGGTATAAAGTTTAGTTTTATTTGGTTAATTTTATTTACATCTGGTCTGCACTACGCTTGTGTGTAAGGACCCTAAAGTGTATTGAGGGACTGGAAAGGGCCGAACATGAACGAATGACCTTGAGAATGTTCTAGTTGTCCCCACTGTTGACACATGTATCAATACATGTTTCTGCAGTGGGACTTATATGCAGTAGTTTTTGTCTATCGATGTTGTGAATGTTAGTATATACGTACAAACTTACAAATAAACTCGATATAAAGTTAAACTTAGGAATAAGAATATAAGCAAATATTAGTACAAATTTTGCTTATACTCAACTTATTCCTATGTTTAAATTTATTCAGAGTTTATTTGTAAGGCTGTAAATGTTCGAAATCTAATACATTTATTATATTTAGAAATGTAATTGAATTATATTCAATATTGATGTTCCCCCTTTACAATTACATACTTTCCAGTTTTCTTCATCGCACAACAAAATTCCCTTGAAATATTTTTGGAATGTCTTTATATATTCGGCTGTGATCGGTGCACAATGAGTCGCTGTACACGAACCGCTTCAGCGTTTAGCGTGTGCAGATTGCGGTCCGTGTACAGCGGCCTAAATACGGCGGTAGACGTCTTAGTTTTATTTACCAAGTCCAGTATAAATGTATTTGTACATCCCGTTAATTTTTGAGATATTTTCAAATTCTTGACTATTCAGATATAAATGACTTGTGTATTTAAATCCGCCCAAGTTTTTTTGTAACAGTACTTTAGGGGGCGTCCATAAATTACCTGAGGTGTTTAAGGGGGAAGGGAGTCGAGTCTAATCTCATCTAATCTTACGTTGGAGGGAGGAGGGTCTCGGCAAATATCACGCAATATTTTTCTGATTGAAACAAAAAAAATATTCAATTTTGCTCCATTTAATCCAGATTGTACATTTTGAAAAATTTCACGTGAGATTAGGGGTTGGGGGAGGTTGAATAAAATCTCACGATATCTCACCAGGGGGAAGGGAGGTGCAGAAAATTAAAAAAAAAACACCTCTCGTAATTTATCGACGCCCCCTTATCCTTAATATAATTAAGTATATATCTATATGTGTAGACGCAAAAGTTTAATTGTTTGTACAGTGAGTTGTTATAAAATAATTTAAAAAAAATACAAAAAAATATATGTCTGTGTAGTTGTGTGTGTAGTTCGGTGTTTCAGTATTAGTTTTAAATTTCTAGGAGTTAGGAGTTTATGTTAGTCGTTAAATGTTTACTTAACATAGTGTTACTTTTTTTTTAAGAATACAAATTCTGTTTATATTGTTTCCGTGTTGGCCGCGAGTCGGGCCGTTGTTTCGTTTCCATGGAATAGATTAATATTTTTGTGCCAAACGAATAAGGTTTTCTGAAGAAATACTTGTTCGGTAAGATAGTTTTGACGCCACATCAATTTCTACTACACTTTGTGTTGTGAATAAATATAAGTTTTTACGTGTAAGGCCCTTTATACACAAGGGCAACATATCTTCGAAATTAAAGTCTCGCGACGCGAGTACGTCGTAGCGCGTGCAACTATAGTCATCAGGTATAGTAATTTACAAAATCTCAATTGTATTTGCTGTACATTTTGAAAATTATCCCATTTTGCCACGATCAGGTTACTAAGAACTGGTCATAACCATAACAACAAAATGTCAGCGATGTGTGACTCTAACTTCTATAACAGAGTATTTTAAGTCGCTGAGCGACTAAAATCGCGAGGTTTCTAAGATGTAGACTCGTGTACGAAGGGCCTTACATTATGGTTGTAATAGGTTTTAAGGCGCCGAGCGCGCTTTGACACATTGATTGTATTTTTTTGTCTAAATTACAGTAATTAAAAGTCAACTGATTTCATTATTTGTTTTATTTCAAACCACTACCTATCAAATCGTACAAGAACGCGTAAATAGGCTCTGTCAAGTCAGGCCAGCTACAATCAAGTTTTACTGGACAGTAAGAAATATCATTTCATTCAAGTATTCGACAGTTTTTTTTTTTTCAAATAATGATTTTCGATGGGATCCTAAGGGAACCCTCCGCTTAAGTCTGAAGCTGCAAATGTATCTGCAAGGCAATCAGTGCCAAATCATACAAAAAAACCTCTCATTCTCTTTCGAGTAACAGTCAAATAGTTACAGCAGAAAATGGTTATGTAGTGTTTAGGGAAAGCGATACGTGAAGCGAAATATTACCCTAATTAATAAACTTGTTTGAAAAAGCTATGTGGAAGTGAATGAAGATAATTTTTATCGAAAATATTATTGCTGATATTATTTTTTAACAGCCTTTTAAAAGCTATCATCTCATTTTTCAAATATTATAAACGGGAAAATTTAGATGGATGGATGCTTGTTACCTTTTGTAACCTAAACTGCTGAACGAATCTATGACATTTGGCATAGATGTAAATGATACATAGGCTACTTGCTTTTGTTTTTTTTCTAATTCCACACGGACAGAGTCGCGGGCGATAGCTAAACTACAATATTTTTTAAATTTAATTGCTGTATAATGCTTCAATACAATAATTTAATTCAAATATAACTAACACTATCTTGATTCAGCAAATAAAGTATTATGAAAAAGTAACTTCTCAATGACTCGTCATTTTGAATCTGAAAACTTATGATGATTGAGTACTTTAATGATAAGAAGAATTACTTTTATAAATAGTCAATATTATATTGCACTAGCTGTTCCCGTGCGGCTTCATCTACATGCAATTATAAAAACTTTATTTTATTGTTTACATTTGTCAAATTCAAATGTCTCAATTGCAAATGTCAAAAGAACCGTTACCATAATTAACTTGCTTCGTTAAAGTAGCTTGTAGTTTATGGTCTCTTTCCCAAATGAGGGTTTTTCCAATTTATTTACCTCTTAAGTTTGATAGCGTGAAAATATACTGCTTAAAACGTATCGTAAGTGTAGGGATTTTTATTAAAAAAAGAGTTATCCAAAAATATGCAGTGATTGCTGATATTCTACGCCACGAACTAGTGTGTGTTTACGCTTCGTTATATTAGTATAGATATATATTATCTATGGTCAATATGTTAGGAAACTGATTATGGACCTTTCGGGTATTATACTAAAGACATTTTTTCTTCTCTTCAATATATTATTGCAAAGTCACTATTGCACAATATATCGTAAGAGATCGTAAATCTATATTAATATTATAAAGAGGAAAGATTTGTATTTTTGTATAAAACTATTAGGCTAACATGAAAAATTCTTTCACCAATAGAAAGCTGCGTTATCAATGGGTTATGTTTTTAACTGGTTTTTTTTTAATTCCACGGGGAAGAAGTCACAAGCAACATTTAGTTAATTATGTAAATAGCTGAGTAACCATGGATTTTTATTATCACGGTGAATAAGCTTGGTTAGGAATAAAATTTCTTAAATGTTGTCCAATAACTTATCAAAACATTGTTTGATAAGTATCGGAATCTTTTTAATGATAACATAATATATAAATATAATAATATAAAAACAATAACGATATACTGATTTACAGACTCGCCTCGTCGCTGACCCCAGTAAGTACATATATTTCGATTTTACATATATAATTTATAAAACAAAAATATTGAATTACTAGATTTCGCCCGCGACTCCGTTAACGTGGAATTAAAAAAACAAAAAACCGTCTATCCATCTAAACTTTCGCATTTATAATAATTGTAAGATTTCATATTTTTAGAGAAACATATTTAAAGAAATGTAGTCTTTTGTTTTGGTCTCGAAAGTAATATAAATTAAAAAATGGTTATCTACTCTGTAAAGAATGGGGAGAAGAATACACAACCGGTACATTCTGAAAACAATTTTAATTCATTAAAATTAATTACAATTCTTATATTTTATGTCAATGTGGATGTACTATCACTGAATCTGGCGGTCTTCCCTCTAAAAGCTACGGTCGCTTGAACATTCTGTTCGCATTGACTATGTAGACGATAACCAATAGAACGCAATAAAGCGTGTCTACGACAAAAGTCGGTCACTGACTACTAACGGTATATGGATATTTTTTTATTATTATCCCATGGTTTGCACAACTCACTGCTACCTAGATTTATAAGAAAGAGCGGTGTTTGGTAAGATACAAGGCAACTTTAAAACACTGCGTATTTCCGCGACTGTACAAGTCACATTACACCCCCCACTACTTCCGCAACTAATAACCTAAATACTATTCAATATCAATCAACAGTATTTGCTTATCATTATTAAAGGCGTGTGTTTTAGAAGTGCTTTTAGTATAAAATATAGTGGAAAGTGATAAAAATAATGGCCTGCTTGGATAAAACCACGGTACCTTTGTCTTTAATTATTTTAAAATAACTAAACCTTTATAATTCGGATAGAAATATAATTAAAATTTGCTAGATTATTAGTAAGGTTAACCACGTTGATTAGAACAAACTTTTTTCTTAGTAAAAGGATCCTAAGCTGTCCACTAAGATTCAATAATGTTTTTCTCGGGTACAGAGTTAATGTTAAAGTATAAATTACAACTAAAGCAATCTATAACGATGAGATTACGCAATTATCACATTTAATATAAGAATTGTTATTTTTAATTCAAAGGATGTCGTTATTAGTTTCTTATCTCTCCCACTAGATGGCAGTATCAGTGCAGAAAATAACGGAGCCGCTGCTGATCGGCGAAGGTCCGCATTGGGACGAGGATACACAAGCTCTCTACTTCGTCGGCACAAATGAACAGACTATACACAAATGGGTGCTAGAAACCGGCGTTCATACAAAAACCATGTTACGTGTGTATAATTTTTTACTATGGAATAACTGCAGGCGTTAGGCTCGGAAATTAATACAAATCTTAGTTTAAAGTTTGTAAAGCAAAGGGGTTTTTACTTGAATGAAAGCTTTCCTCATTGCACTTTGTTTTCTGTTTTTTCTTGATCTTTCTATATATAACCTTTTTTCTTAATTAATGCTCTTAAATATTTTATCAAATCTTTTTCCACTTATTTTTATAATTGCATTATTTTAGATGGCCGCGTGGGTTTTATAATCCCAGTAGAGGGCGTCGCGAATCAATTCGTAGTCGGCGTTGAACATAAATTCTTGATAATATACTGGGACGGTGAAGAAGGCAGTGATGTTGATATTATTAAAGAATTAGGTGAAATAGATCAGGACGCACCAAATACTTTCCTTAATGATGGCAAAGCTGATCCGAGAGGCAGACTGTTTGCAGGTATACCATTTATTAAACGTTTAAATAATCAATTGGTTACTTCGTCAATGATTATGCAATAATATCTATCCATTCTCCAGGTACAATGTGTGATATGGGCCCCGGCGTAGAATTTATACCCGAAAAGGGTGCGTTCTACCGCTTAGATGACAGAGGGATCACTCAATTGTGTGACAAGATCACAATCTCTAACGGTCTCGCCTGGGACCTTCAGGAGAAGGCTTTCTATTACATAAATACTGTAGAAAATAAGATCAGGCGATACGATTATGATGTAGAAACCGGAGAGATTTGTAAGTTATTCTTTTGTAACTAGATGGCGTAACAATACTACATTTATTATCTGTGGATTACACCAAGGTGGCAGCTGAAATCGCGCCAAATCTGTAAACTCTGCTTTCTTATTATTTAATTTTACATAAAACGAACGAATTCTCGTACTTTTGCCTTGTTTCGAAGATTTTTAATAGAACTATTTTTTTCAGCTAATCAAAGGCACATATTTGACTGTAAGAAGAACAAAATGACCGGTGGTCCTGATGGAATGACAATAGACACGGAAGGTTATTTATGGGTCGCTTTATTCAATGGGTCAGCCGTCATTAAAGTTGATCCGAAAATTGGCACCGTCGTGAACAAAGTGGCCATCCCAGCTGAGCAGGTCACTTCTGTTACCTTCGGAGGACCTAACTTAGACATCCTGTTTGTTACCACGGCTAGTTTTAATCTAGTTACAGAACAGAAACCGCCTTGTGGCGCCACATTTATGGTGACAGGTTTAGGCGCCAAAGGACATCCTAATGTCAAATTTAAATTGCGCTAAAAGTGTAATTAGCTTTTTATATTGATTTTAAGCGAGCTTAAATGATTGTTTAAGTTATAGATTGCTTGACGTATGTAATATATTTTAAAACTTTTGTTTGTTTCTTATTTAACAATCCACATTCATTTAAACAATCTTAGGTTAATTTTAAAACAAATAAAAACATTTAATGCACACCACAGACTTTTTATCTGCTGATATCGCTTGATTGATAATGCTTCGATTCGTTACTAAATAAATTCGGCAAGTAAAAATCATAAGTATAATCTAAATGGTCGGTCAGGCCTGATTAAGCGCTTTTTGTCGCATTACGAAGCGATGGTGACTACATAACAATTTTAAAGATAACAAAAATCACTCAGTCACTGTTGTAAGTAAATACAGACTATCGCCGTCTGTAAAAATCAGGTTTAGTTAGCCAATTATATAAAAACTAAATAAGCAAGTCATTATATCACTGTTGTTTTGGTGATAATAAAAATGCGTGTTGTAATGTAACATCAGATTACATACAGTATATACAAAGTTATAACGCGCGTAGATTTAATATTATGTCAGATGTGCTAAAGTGAAGTAGGAGTTTAGGGAAATATATGTAAAAAAACGCATCGATATAAGGTAAGTTTTTATTTTCTATATACTTGTGTAATTTCACTAAAACTCGTCTCAGAAACCAAAATCAACGTTTGAATGTCAAACCAGTGTAGTGTCCTTGTGTTAAAAGATTTAGTTAATTTAATCGCTTCACCACTAGATGTCAGTATCAGTACAAAAGGTGACCGAGCCCGTGGTGATCGGCGAGGGCCCGCACTGGGATGACCAGAGCCAGGCGCTTTACTTCGTCAGCATTGACGAGAAGACCATACACAAATATGTGCCAGAAACAGGGGTTCATACTAAAACTAAGTTATGTATGTTTATATTTTTTTTAATTTTTGTATAACTGCAAATCCTGTGAGCCATTGGATATATCAATTGTTTTTACTTTCCCCAGTAGATCGCACTAAAATTAATGTTTATAGGAATTATTTCATGCCTTTAATTTTAACTTCAGTTTGTCTATTTAAAGTAGTAAAAAGTGTATATCGATGCGTTTTAACTTATTGACGTTATTTTATTTCTCTCGAATGTTTTTCAGCTGGTCGTGTGAGTTTTATAATATCTGTAGAAGGTGAGTCGAATCATTTCGTTGTTGGCGTGGAGCGTAAGCTCTTGATAATCAAGTGGGACGGCGAGGAAGGCAGCGAGATCGAGATTGTTAAGGAGTTGGTTGAAGTAGATTCAGAGTCACCTACAAATAGGTTTAATGATGCCAAAGTTGATCCAAAAGGAAGATTATTTGCAGGTCAGTACGTATAATATATGGTGTTCGTTTTTTTTTGTAATTTGCATTAAAAAAGAACGTTCATATTTTGTTGACTGATAAATGACCCTATGACCTAACTACAATAATAACTACTAAACTAAACTAATGAAAATCGTATGTTTAATGCTAGCCTAGCCCGGTGTAATACCACGACCACACAGAAAACAGGCGTGAATTGGAAGCAATTCCGCGTTTCGTCTGATGAGTGTGGCGCCGGAGGACCAATTTTAGTCCCTTTTCCTTTCCACCCTTTTCTTAAGAGGAAAGGATGGGAGGGAAAAGTGGATTTGACGGTGGTGGAGATGCATAGGAAGGGGAAATGTCTTCTTTATGTGCGTCTCCTCCTCCGTCAATAAGGGTAGGCAACGCATCTGCAATTGCGGATGTTTATGGGTAGCGGTCGCTTTCCATTTCGGTGGATTCAGGTGGGCGCTTGCTCGTTTGCCACCTCGTTTTATATAAAAAAAAACAGAGCAATATGACTTTTTGATTGTTTTTTTTTTATAAAATAAAACATTTTGTTCTATAATATATTTGCATTGATTACTTTGGTACTTAAAATTAAGATTAATTTTGTTTATAATCCATTGTTTTAGGTACATTAGGTGAAATGGGACCTACGGGTGAATTTGAAAAAGGGAAAGGCTCGTTGTATCGCTTAGACGATAGGGGATGTGTCAAATTGTGTGAAAAGATCGATGTCTCAAACGGGCTGGCCTGGGACCTTACGGAGAAAGCTTTCTACTACGTCGATTCCTTAGAGTACAAGATTAGAAGATACGATTATGATGTAGAAACTGGAGACATTTGTGAGTTCATATTTATTTTATTCAACGAGCTGTGCCCGCAAACTTTGTTAACGCAAAGGACCACTGTTACGATTGAAAGCGCGGAATTAAAAAAAGGTAGCCTGTAATATGCCTATCTATGTCCGCTACCCTCCAGAGAAAATCCTGTCGAAATCGGCCCAGCCGTTTCGTAGATTATTCGGAACAAACTCGGCTTACGGAAAGACAATTTTTTAAATGTGATGTTCCTTCAGCAACCCAAATACACCATCTTCCTGAAATCTGGAATTTTGCTTTAAATATTACAAGCACATTCTCATTTTATTAGATTATTATAGATTTGCTTTTAGAGTTGGCGTTGGATCTATTCGACAGTTGTTTAATAAATGTAAATAAACTATTTTTTTTTATTTCGCAGCTAATAAAAGGTACATATTCGATTTTAAGGAGAATAAACTAATCGGTGGTCCGGATGGATTAACCATAGACACGGAAGGCAATCTATGGATTGCCATATTCTATGGCTCTTGTGTTCTCAAAGTGGACCCGAGGAGTGGTACAGTATTAGACAGAGTACCAATACCAGCCAAGCAGATCACTTCTGTCACTTTCGGAGGACGCAACTTGGATACTTTGTTCGTGACAACGGCTAGCTTGCCAATAGATGGGGAACAGAAGCCGCCTTGTGGCGCCACTTTCATGGTCACAGGATTAGGTGTTAAGGGACACCCTAATGTTAAATTTAAACTGCCCTCTAATTAGCAAAGTCAATAATTAAAAACAATTTTGTAACAGATACTGTTTTTTATTAAAATTGCCATGTCGCAAAGAATTAGTAACAAAAAGGTAAACTGCAACAAAATAAACTAAAACCTTTTTAATAAAAAAACAAAACCGACTTCCAAACAAAATACACTAAAAACAAAATATTCTCAAAAAAAAAAAACAGTACACTAAAAAGTAACGAAATAATTCCTTCAAAATATAAAACCTCCCTTATTGTAACTGTTATGTCTATATTGTACATTTATTATTACTTTGATGTCGGTGTCAGCCAAGGTATGCAGTGATATTTATACGTAAGGGTTTCTACATCTGTACCAAAACAATTGACAATTGAAAGTATAGAAACAATTAAGTAATGAATCTAACTGACAGTAATGAGCAGACGAGATATAGTCCTTAGCTGTCGGTCTTGTTGCTTTTGCGCTCTGAAAATGTGTTTAAAATAAAACAAAACATAGTATTGTGTAAATTGTATTTACCTCATGATGAATACATGTCACATCTCGGTCATATATCGGATATTACAAAGGTTAGAGTTGCGAGGCTCGGCGCGGCGCGGCGCGGGGGGAGGGGGGAGGGGGCAATACACGCCGGCCGAGGCTAGAACTTACACGGAAAGCTGGAATGTTAGCGCACCGCCTCCTATGTACAATACGGGAATTCACTAATCATCTATTTTACATTTAACTTCCTTAACGTGAAGGTAACATTAGTCTTTGGTAGCGCGAGCCGCGTGCGGGACGTGGCGGTGCCGCGGGGCGGGGCGGGGGTGTGGGGTTGGCTGGGGGGTGGGGGGTGCGACATCGAGTCCCGCGCACTGGACGCGCCTTGGCACTTGTGGAGGTCAGTGTGTCGCGAGCGACGTGTCGGGAAACACGTACGCGAAGGTAAAAAAAAGTCATCCGTCAAAAAACAATACCGAACTGTAGGGTTTGCTGCATTGGCTGTTTTCAAACTTAAAACAATCAGTCAGCATAATAATTAATCTAATAAATAGCCCCGCAGTATTTTAAGTGTTAGTCCTTCGAGCCGGAAAGCCTACCTTGATTTGTAATTAGGAATGTTTATATAATAAAAATTTAGATGTATAACTGTATATTACATGTTCATCCTAACAAAGCAGGGGCTGCACAGAATCGCGGCCCCGGGCCACTTTGAACCTAATTTTTCTAGTAAACATATTGAAGTTACAAGTTACCATCATTATTGTAAATTCACGATCTTACAAACCCAAATAAACAGTCAAGTATACAAAAACACGTAAAAAAAATACCTTCGAGCCCGTACATACCCCGACGTAAAATACAAAACCAAGATACTGTTACAACAGCACCAAATTGTGAACAATTTGGTCTATATTTGACTAGATTGTCGTTGAAAATGTTTCTTTTTGTGATCTACATTAAATAACCCGAGGCCGCGCCCTTAATTATATAATACTGTTACAAAATCTGTGTTCAGAGCCCCTGTACATCACGACACGTTACACCTTCACGCTATTTAAAAAAGGTACAAAATGCGCCATAGATTGGGCACATTTCAGTTTGAAAGCTGTAGAGGTATTACACTGGCGTTAAGTGTTAACTTAATAAATTAGGTTAAACTAGTCAATAAATAGAAGGAAGCGTTCAACAAGATAGGTCTAGTTGGTACTAGAACGTGACCTAGGTACTACTTCGATAGAAACGCTACATACAAACCGTTATTTACAATACATTAGCTAATAAATCCACCAAATTAAAATCGGTTAGCTATACAATTATATATTTTATTTAGTTAACTATTGTGCTCGTCGCGACATCGACACGGCCGCTGCTTACTGACATTGTCAAAATAAACATATTATTAATAATAATATTAAATCATATTATATTAATTAATAATGTTAAATGCATTACTAAACATGATTTGTCCTAACTAAATTGCGTTAATAATAAAAAAATTACACATGACAGAAACTGACAAATACCTATTATTTATTAGTATGTAAAAAAATCCTTTTATATTGATCGCAATCGGCGGGCAGTCGCGACGAGCGTATTGTAAAACGCTTAACAAAAATATACCCCTAGCTAAGTTCCGATTGTATGCAATTACAATGTAATTAATAAAATAGATAGATTACAAAACGTCGTAACACTGTACACGAGACTAGTTTGTGTGCGTCCGTCTGTTTGTTGCGACAACCAGACCGAGATAGATGCACTCCACAGACTGCACGCCGCTCCCTTCACTGCGCGACGTCAAACTGACAGTGACAGCTGTCAACGTCAATCTGACCGCCAATTCAACATATCGATTTCAAAGCGGATTCCCTTCGATTTATAGCGGGGAAACATTCAAACACTCACATATAAATACAATCGGGCACATTGAACTCTAGACAGACAGACAAACGGAGAGGCACACATTTACCTACGTTAAGCTAATATATACAGGCCCGGGGGCTCGGCATGCGGCTCCAGCCCGGTACACTCTAGTCTAGACTGGTCTACACCAGTCTAGATTAGTCTATACAAATCCCGACCAGTCTACACCAGTCAAAATTAGTCTATACCAGTCCAGACTGGTCCATACCAGTCTTGATTGGTTTATACCAGTATAGTTTAGTATATACCAGTCTAGATTAGTCTATACCAGTTTAGACTTATTCATAGCACGTTACTATTAAATGTTACTGTAAGCCCTATATAATTCACTGTCACTCAGTGATTTAATAGTCGCTGAAGGAACCCTTAGGGTACGTTTATTATGAAACTTCAATCTAAGGAACGCCTTTAATGGCCATTAAACAACTCTGAGTGACTGTTAATGTTTTACAAATTAAGTTTGACGATTTCTCGCATTATTTATATGGAAATACTTCTGTGATGTTTGAAATATACTTAATTATTGAGTACATAGTATGTTTATATAAACATAACACAATTTCCAAGATTATTTTCACCTTTAAAATTGTGATATGTTTTAGAAAATATTAGTTATACTAAGAATCATAAAATACCACCGAAATTATAAATTAAAAGAGAAAACGCGCAGAATTAATTTTTCTAAATTTCATATATTTGAAATATAATATTTCCAAGTATCAAATTGCGGTGATATTTTACAACTCGACTATGTAACTAATATTTGGCATCAAGTATCAAGATTGTTCATTTTACAAACGCCGTAGTACAAGTCTAGCTATGATCCGGAAATATTAAATCTTATATATTAATTAACCAGCATATTCAAATGTATACAAATCTAATTAAATACGAAGTTTGTAAAATGAACTTCTAAAAAATTTGTAAAATGAACACACACGATATAACCTCAAAAAACATATTTATATATCGATTTAAATTTAAAAACATATAGAAAAAGTTGATATTTTTTTATTTGAACATAAAAAATAGCACAATATAACATTAACCATACTCAGAATCGCTTAATAATTAATTAGACAGGCTCAATTTTAATATTGCTTTTTAAGGTTATATCAAGTGCGGCCAATACCTATTAGCGTAACAATAAATATCAGATTACAAGTTTAAGTACACAATTCTACTTAGTTTCGGAGCATCATTACCGTTACATAAGCGTACATATCTAAACTGCATTTAAATATACACATTTATTGAAATCTTAACATATGTATCAACAACGCTTTATTAAACAAAACCACCAACATGGCAACACTCAGTCGACAGTGTGGCTATACAGTACCATAGAAACACGTTTCAGGGAACAAAAGTTTTACATTTTGAGATATTTCAGTACATTTTGATACGAAAGTAAACTACATTTTTTAAGTAGAAAATCTGAACGGTCTGAAAATTTTCAAACTGACCAGTTACAGTCCGACTGTTAACAATTCAATAGGAGCCAACACAAATATTTCTGGCAACACTGTAGTTTACGAACCGTTGTAGTTGTAGATCTCTTTTATCACGCACTAACGAATGTCGCTAGTGTCTGCGGCGCGGTTAGTGTCTGCGGCGCGGCTAGTGTCTGCGGCGCTGGTGTCGCTGGTGTCGCTAGTGTCGCTAGCGCGGCTAGTCGATGGCGTGGTGTCAGGAGGCAGGGGCGTGCGGGTGCGGGCGCGCGGTGCGCTCCGTGCCCGCCGCCAGCAGCGCCGCGAACTCCACCTCCAGCACCTGACGAGCCTGAAAACGCATTACACAACATGTTATAAAAATATATACTGTTTAAAAATAAAAGCGGGAATAACGAGTTTTATCGACGCCTATGGAAATCCGCAATACCAGAGGCTCTGCTAATGCGTTACCAGCCTTTAAAAAGATGACATTTTCGCTTTTTGAAGAGCTCTAAGTTGTAGCGGTTTGGAAATACCGCCGAGAAAAGAAAATTTCTACCGGTTAGGTAGGAAATTTCGCGTAAAATACAGTTGAAGGTTGCCAGGGATCGAGATAAATTTATTAAATCACTGTCAATTTGTATTCTAATTACTTAGCCAATAGCATTTCTTTTGAGTCTATTTAGCATCCAGGGAAATTCGTGTTTAATATTAGTGTACCTGTGTGTTTTGTGTGGGTATCTGCAGCGCCAGCGCCATGCTGTTAGCATCGAAGCTGTCGTCGAGCGCGATGAGAGCTCCGTGCACGCCGCTCTCAGACAGATTGCTCGCGAACTCCTGACAAAAGACTCAATAATACAACAATTATCAAACAATAGGGAGTCCCAACCTTTTTGTACTCTAGAGAACATTCTAATATATCATTCGAGTGGCGGGCACCACCTATTTTTACTTAACGAACTTTGATAACTTCTCATTTTTCCATTATTTATTTATTACATTCATAATTTCAAGTAGCCGAGGAGCTAGCCATTAGGTAAGTTGCAACAAGTACTGTCAGCAAAGAACCACGCATACATACGAACGTATTTAATAAACCTAGCTTTCTAGGCACACCAAAAAAATTAAAACTTAATATAAATAAGTTATACTTCGTCAAAAATTTGGTCGCACGCGGGCACTAGGTTGGTAACCTCTGGTGTACCAGCCAGGGGGTCGTACCTTGAGGTTGATAGTGAGCAGCCAGCGCTGCAAACGTTCATTGGTCCACACCATGACGTCACGCACGCAGTGCTCCGCCGACCGCCGCCGCTCCTCCAGCGCGCGCACAGAGTACCCCACGCGCTTTAGACACGCCACGCCGAAGTGCAGCGATGTCCTGTCACAGAGACACTTCACGTCACACGAGACACTGGACACTATACACGCGGCGCATACGGCGCGGCACCTCACCTGTGGAAGCTGTCGACCATCTTGAGCTGAGTGCGCAGGTCGCGCTTGGTGAGGTGCTCCAGCATGCGCGCGTCTACCAGGCACTCCATGAACGTGGTGCGGTACTGCGGCAAACCTGCACATAGACATGTTAATAAATAACTTAACATAATAGCGGTACATTTAAATACTTTATAAAAAAAAAAAAACAAAAAAATAGGCTACAAAGTCATTTCGAGAGCAGAACATTGAAGTAGTGCTGAATACTTCATCTAAAGGCGTTTCGAATTGACCAAGTTGGTCCTCGGAGCAGGATAGTTCCACAAGTACGTAGTAAGTGCGTACCTAGCGAGGGCAGCCAGACGTTGCCAATCCATTCGTGGTTCATGTCCCCGAAGGCGAGCGCTGCGCAGGCGGTGCCGCGCGGCGCAGACGGCGACGTCAGCGACACCATCTCCTGGATGGCCAGCCGCAGCTTCAGCCGGTGCAGGGGGTTGCTGATACCTACCATATTATACAACAATAATAAGCAAAAGGAAATATTTAATTTTCCTATTCCGGTTAAGGCGAACCATCTGCAACTGTGTAAATTTTGTTTTTAGAAAAAAATGCCTTGGCGCTCCATGAGACATAGGAGCTATGTGCCCTGGTTTGTCGCGCTCAGGCTTAGTGTTCACTTATCATAAGCTACTTTATGGACTAAAAACCCCATCTATGAACTATTTGAACCCCATGGGACTAACATGTAGTTTTCGTTGTGTGTGTGTGTGTGTGTGTGTGTGTGTGTGTGTGTGTGTGT
>NW_013525512.1:889125-905464 GCF_000836215.1 Papilio polytes
TGTGGTCGTGGTATTACACCGGGCGAGCCGGCCCATTCGTGCCAAGATGTTAAAGCGGGCACTACCACTGTTAAGATGTATAAATTAAATGATTTACGATTAAGATTTTTCCACGTTTTTGCTATAAAATGAAAACTATGTTATTATTGTACATGACTGACTTCGTCTTGGAGCGCGCGTAGTCCTGCTGCAGCGGCTGCGGGGGGTGCTGGGGGTGGGCGGCGTGGGGGTGCGACAGCATCGACTGCTCCAGACCCTCGTCCGCCAGACCGGACAGACCCAGCGAGGACGCGGACGACAGGGACCGCGGGCTGCTGCCTTGTGATAACTGAAACATAATATGTAAAAACACTCATTTTTAATTAGTTCTTAATTTACAAGAATAAACACAGGAATGAGTGTTCTTCCAAATTATCCTCTACATCTACGCCAAATTTAATCCAGATCCGTTCAGCAGTTTAGGCTATAAACTCTATTAAAAATCCATCCATGTAAACTTTCGTTTTTATAATATTAAAAACTAAATTTTGCTCGCGACTTTGTCTATGTGAAGTTAAGGAAATAGTAAAAACAGCCTATGTTACTTATAGACAAAGTAGCTTTTTAATAGTGCAAGAATTTTTGAAATCGGCCTAATACTTTTTGAGTTCTTTTAATACATACAAAATTCCTAATCTTTTAGTAAAAAGTATAGATTACCGTAAGTCCGGCCTTGTCCTTCTTGCTGAAGAACCTGCCGAGGGAGCTCTTGATGCCTCTCTTCTTCTGCTGGTGCATGCTGGCGATGGAGGCGGCGGAGGCGGCGGCGCGCGGCAGCGAGGGCGAGGCCCCGCCCGCACCCGCCGCGCCCGCCCCCGCCCCGCCCCACCCGCCGCCCAGCGACAGCGACTCCTGGCTGGAGCTGTCCCACACAACTAATATTAACTAACTATACTAAAGGCCTGTCCCACCACTGGCTGATAGACTCAGATAGCTTAAAATGACGTCTCTCAGATAAGGGAACAAAATCCGACATTTCCATTATTATGAGACAATTTATAATTTAATGGGATAGAGGCTAAAACATCTATCTCTGTTTGTCTCAATGATAATAAGAAGGACAGCATAGTAATAAAGAATTTGTTAGAAAATTCAAAAACTTTGAACGCTAAATAGACTAACAAAGAACCATTCGATGTTTTGTTACACAAAATATCGTTTTTTTGCTTAATTTAACATAACTAACAAATTAATGTTATGTTACTAGCAATCAGACAAATATGTTTAATGACAGAATCATCTTAAACGAACAAAAATGTCTATCGCAAACTAATGAAAATAAATTGCTATGAATTTAGCAAAAACCTTATTTTAAAGTAAAGAAAGATATGAAAGTAAAAACTGAAAATTACTGCCTGGCAAAAAAAAATCTAATAGTATTAGCAAAAGTAATATAAAAATGGAATTACTATGAAGAATACTAGCTTTATTATTTATAGAGATTCTATGAAAACGCATGTTTCTATACAAGTATATCAATGGAAACACGATGAGAACACACAGAAACTAGAAAATCACATACCGTCCCATTAGATATTGGTGAAGGTTCGTTAATAAATTCAACTTTACACATAGTAATTCCATTTCCTTTATTCAAACAAAATTCTATCAAAATAACATAATAAAAATAAATTTAATTTAAGCTTCTTATAACTTGTTACATTTTATTAGCACCAAAAATAACCTTTTTTATAAAAGATCGTAAAATTAAGGAACACAAATAGAAAATAAAACAATCCTCAAATTCAATAATATTAAAACCAAATTAAAACCTTTGGCTTACAACATACAGTTATAATTAAAATGTTTGCCTAAAAACTCTTTATTGACTTAAAAAATGCTCTTTTTAAAAATAGCTCGCAGTCTTCCACGGTAGTGGATGATGGAACAAATATGGCACAATAATTTGATACATTTTAGATTTAAGGCACAATTTGTGGGGAACATAATTGAACTGAGTGTCAGGACAATCACACCATACGTTAGATCTCAACTTAGGGTTAAATCTTAAACTAGAAATTGATGGACACCTGTGTATCGGGATCCGGGCGAGGCTTCCCGACATTATCGACGTCCTGAGCCGCGTGGAAAAGATGTAAAATGTATGACACAAGAATAAAAAAATATCTAGGTAGATAACCATAAGCTAATCATTTAGCTAATAATTACAAAAATTTCAAAGATAAGACAATTTATTGATGTAATTTTTTATAATTAACAGGCATAAAACACATTAACCGCTGGAATTTATTATTATTTGGTCAAAAGGAGGGTCTTTTAGTGTAACTCAGATATAAAATAGTGGTTAAAATGTTAAAATATCCGACTTGAAGGACCATTAAAGTGTAGTTGTACTCACGAGTCGTATGGCGCGGGGTAGTGCGTGCGCAGGCGGTCGCGCTCCGCGTGCAGCGCGCGCGCCGCACGCTCCAGCCGCAGCGAGCGCGCCGTCAGCGGGGACGCGCCGCCCTCCGCCCCGCCCACACCGCCCACACCGCCCACCCCGCCCTCCTCGCACAGCTGTAACTGCGCACCGGTTAAACATTCATAAACACTTGTACTTCATCTAATGTGCCTTTATTTAGTAACACGATGTTAGTAATGGTGTTAAAAGTGAAAAATCCAATAATAAAAATGCAGTTAAAAAGCTTTACTATTAATAAAAAGTGTAAGAAGGTGATACAGGTTCGGGTTAAAGATTAAGTGTAGATCATTCTAATAGATATTAAAACTATTTTAATTGTCATTTCCATACCAGAAAACAGATAAGCTCGGCCTAACTACTTTTTAAAAAAGCAGTGCGGCGATAAGCGTAACTTGTAGAATTGTTTATAACAACGTTAAATACTTCAGGACCATAGTTATTAATATTTTACACGATTACATCTTATATCAATTAAACGCTGGAAGTACTTGAATAAAAAACACAAAATCCAAATTAAAAACAAAACTAACCATAGAGGCAAAACAAAAAGCAGTGTTGAATTGCACACAAGAAGCCACGCAAAATCATTTTTATGGGAGTTTGACTGGAGGGAAGCATTCGCTTGAATAAACATGCTATCAACAGGAATACCAACGAGACGTAGTCAACAATTAAACTTTATTATTTCCTTTATTAATTCTGCATACAGTGACATATTAAAAATTGTCGAATGCAATAATTACAAGCTTGTGTCAGCGGGGTGGGGAATACAGACAAGGGGTGTGTCTGGGGGCGTGGCCTGACCTGGCTGGAGGGGAGGCTCTCGGAGGAGGGCGGCGCGCGGTAATGGTGCGCCGGAGACATAGACGCAGGCGCCTACCGACATTACAAACTTTCATTTCCATGACAAGATTTAAATTAAAAAAAAATTCTTTCTAGAAAAAGTATCCAATTTTGTATATAGATATTTTTCCATCTCATCTAAGATGGAAAAATTTCATCTGAAAGATTTGTAATTTTATAAGTGTTGAAATGATTTAAAAACTACTCGGCCGTTTGCAATTTTTTTTCACCATTAAAAAGATATGATTTTGAGCGAGTAACATGTTTTACTATTACTATTTTTTAATTCCACATGGACGAAGTCGAGAGCAATAGTAAATATGTGGTGAACATTGTAAGTGTTGTGAGAGCAATGTGTTGTGTGGACTGACCGTATGGTATTTGTGGTGATGAGGTCGCGAGGGGGAGGCTGCGGGCGGCGGGGAGTCCCCGCGGCGCGACACCACGTTCATATGCTCGTAGCTGCCCACCTGCGCCACCACCCACCTTACCATTGGCCACCACTGGCCACTACCGGCCACAACTAGCCATTACTAGCCACTGGCCACTAGCTACCATTAGGTACCACTGGCCACTGGCCACTAGCTACCATTGGGCACTACTGGCCACTAGCCACCGTTGGCCACCGCTGGTCACTATTAGCCACCTCTAGCTAGCATTGGCCACCGCTCGTGAGAGCGTCACTATGCCTTGCAGTGTTACTAAACCATTTCATTGTTTTCATTCTATTTTTGTAGAAACTTTTTAATACCAAAATGTAATAAATTTGATAACAATGCAATTCATAGTTTATTAGTTAATATTATATATATCTTTGAATACCACTATCAATTTGTTATAAACATTTATGGAATGCGAAATATACATATCTTGCTACGAAAGTTTAGATGGATGTATGATTGCATGAGTTTGTAATCTAAATTGAATTTCGATGACATTTGGTATAGATGTAGAGGATAGTCTGGAAGAACACATAACCTATGTGTTCTTGCTTTTTTAAACTCCAAGCTTGTAGTTTATAACAAAATGATAGCAGTTATGCAAAAAAGAACCCTTTACCAATTATTATGAGTAAGTATAATTTATGGGGATGATAGTTAAGTAACCCAACCAAGATAGTTCTCGCACCAGCCAATAACCCATCACATGTCATATTCACATCTGTACAAATTAAACCATTACTGTATACAAAATATTACCTATATAACAATCTGATTATTTTTCAAGATCAAAATAGATATCAAAGCTCCGTATTTTTTGGTTTTAGCTCATTTATCTAGATTTTTAAACATTGTATCTGCTCACCCTGGATTCGAGTTCCTCAGCGCGCGCCTCCGTGGTCTGCTTCTCCTCCTGGATGAGGCGGATCTCCGTGTTGATGGCGTCCAGCTGCTCCTGCAGCATCAGCGCCAGCGCCGCCGCATCCGTATGCCCTCCCTCCACACCGCCTTCCGACTCGTCGTTCTGACACAATATAGATGTAAAATAACAGATAGAATTGATAGGAAATTACAGTTTTTACTTCAGTCCGAAAATAATGCGTCTTTTGACGTAAATGACAGTTAAGTATTGTTATGTCTATCCAAAGACATTGAAGGAATATAGACTAGACATAGTGAACATTTTTTCACCGGTAACTTCTTTGAAAGGGACTATGTTAGTTGTCAAGTTTAGTGCCCTCTTACGTCTTTTTACTAAATTATAATAAGCTCCATCTTTTGTTATAAAATAAACTAAACAATGTCAGAAATTTGCAATTATTTTAAATACAATAAATTATAGACACGTGGTTCTGAGGCTCTATGAAAATGACACAAATGAAGTGTCAACTATGACTCGATATTTGTATCTCTTTGTGAACATCGCTGTTATCACTTTTAAACAGACACAATACACCACAGTTTAGCCTGTCCATTTAAAGCCAGTGTCAATAGTCCACCAGCAGTATACTAATACAGGATATGTTACCTCAGCGTCGCTGGAGACGTCATACTGCTGCGCGGCGACTGCGGCCAGCGCGTGCGCCTGCTGCAGCTTCTCCCACGAGCCCTCCAGCTGCAACACACCGCAGTCAAACACATGTACACTCGGGGAAACTGGCGGTGTTCCACTTTCAAAGCCCTTACACATTGAAGAACAATAACCAGGACGCTTTTAAATGCTTTTGTACGAAAATAGTAAACGGTTAATTGTTTTTTTTTTTTATTATTTGGTCGTTTGACCAATACATTTCTACATACACTTCTACATAATTGGTTATTTGTAAAAAACGGAGTTTGTCTCATTGCAAGGAACAAGAATATATTTCTGTAACTACAACACCACAAAAACTTTATAAGAAATTTGATTTTCGTGCTTAATATTGTTAAAAACAAGTATTTTATCCCAATTTCTTTAAACTATAACCCCCATTCAATTAAATTCCTCGTTAGTTAGATTTTGAACGTTATACGTATACTACTAGAGCTCACTTTGGGCTGGAAGATGGGCACCTGTGTCTGCGGCGCGCCGGGCGACAGCGAGCGCGTCAGGGCATCCGTCTGCTGGATGTTGAAGGCGATCTCCTGCTGCAGCATCTGCCGCTTCAGCTGCAACAACGCAACCCTCACTACCTGCTGCAATACCGCCACATCACCCCACCAACCTCAGTCCCACCTGCTCCGTCTCCATCCGCCACTTGGCCAGCTCCTTCAGGATGTCCTGCTTCTCCGCGACCAACTCGTCCGCGTACTTGCGCGTCTTCTCCAACTCCTGGGTTAGTGCGTTCTTCTCATCCAGCGCGTGCATGCGCTCCTTCAGGTGTACTTGTAACCTGTATACGACGTGATTAAAAAAAAACACATTTTAAAAACTTTAGATTAAATATGGTTGATACTTCATTGGAGACATTTTTCATATAATCATCATTATTGACAAATTTTCAAAACCTCGCGTCAATACAATTAATTGCCGAGATGTTATTATATTTCATTTTTAAAATAACAAACGATTGACCTTATTATGAATTTTGAAAACCTTATTTACATGTCAATTGAAGAACAAGGTGGCATAACTTGACTACTGATATAACTTTCACTGTCTACATATTTCTTAAGTGTCTTTAATGTGGACATCTCTAAAAGACTGTACTCAAAGTATCAATAACTAGCTATTAATCGCGACTTTGCTTACATTAAATTAAAGAAAATAGTAAAAAATATAGCCTATATTACTCAGTGATCACTTAGCTTTTCAATAGTTCAAGAATTTTTTAAATCGGTTCAGTAGTTTTTGTGTTATTTCAATACATACAAAAATACAAATCATTCCTCTTTATAATAATAGTATAGATAAAGCAGTGTATGACCTCTCGTTGGACTCGGAGAGCAGCTTGTCGACGGTGGCGGAGAGGCGCGTGTTGTGCTCCTCGTTCATGCGCAGGCGCTGGTTCAGCCTCATCAGCTCCGCGTTCTTCTCCTCCACGCTCGCCTCCAGCCGCTGGATGCGGTCCTCCGCCGAGCCGTGCCGCTCCTGCGCCTGACCGACACATATATCAATAAATCATACTATATCCTGCTAAATACGCTTTCTTTACAATAAACTAGCGGTTGCTTGAACATCGTCATGGTACAGTCATGGAAATGCGCGGTGTTCCAATTACAGAAAAATTGCGTTTACTTTTTTTTGGGACTGAATGGCCACTGTTGGCCTTGAAGAGGCACCGGGCTTGAGGTGGGCGAGCGCAGATGGCGCTTAGCCTAAACTTCGTTTATGAGCTAAACACGAGGACTCCCTCAGGAGCCTCGACTCGGGCCGTTACTTCGTTATTATTACCGGATTGGAAGGCCGCCGAGCTCTTAGATCGCTTCGGTGGATGCTCCATGGAGTGACTACACAAAAGGGGGCGTTTACTTGCTACAAAGAAACTCCGCCTCTTTACCTAAATAATTGGCACTGAACACGGCCAGATTCCTCGATTGTACATTTTTAAATACACATTTTTTACTCAAAAAGAATAAAAAAATTATTAATTATCACTACAATTACATGATTTTGGGACATTATGTCTCCAAAGGGGCTTGAAATTAGCAAACTTTAATTCCATTATAACAAATATACATAATACAAAAGCAATTGACACATGTATAATCTCACAAAATAAACACATTATTCATAGATTGACTTCAGAACTTAAAGCATTGACAAACTTAACAAAAAATAAGTGCAATTAATGTTTTAAACCAAACCCCAAACGATAAAGCAAATGAGACATGGAAAATGAACTTTAACACGTTAAAAATAAAGTCGATTATACAACAGCAGATATGGCAATGAGTATACCTGGTTGAGAGCCTCCATCCTGGCCTTGAGCTGCTCCTCCATCTCCGGCAGCGAGGACATCTGCGCTAACTTCTGCGTCGACAGCTCCAGCTTCTCTTCTATCGCCGCGATCTTCTCTTCTTGCAGCTGTTGGGAATTATTTACATGTCATGGCGGTGAAATGGTGTTATAGCCTGACCGGGAACATAGAAAACCTATCACAAAAGCCTCACAATAAAACTGCAACACGCTTTATTAAATCTGAATTACCATCTACAAAATTTTCCATATATTTTTGTAATAAAGGGATTTTTTCTATTTTCCTGGTACAGACTAAAAATGAAAATAATCGATCGCATGAACTGCTCTCCAATTATCTAAAACTATTGTCTTGTTAAATTTAATCTATGTGTGGTCAATTCTGATTGACAGTTGTTAAAGCTTGCCATGTCTAGTGACATCTGACAGGTGTGTGGTGCACCAGCCCGGCCAGCATACCTTGAGCTGTGCCTGCTTGTGCTGCAGCTCCTGTTCCAGCTTCTCATTGAGGTCGTGCAAGGAGGTGGACTCTCGCTGCGCGTTCAGGTACCGTTTCTCCAGGGTCGCTATCCTCTCCTCCTGAAACAAAATTACATTACCTCATTGACGAATACCTTGAAGTTATAAGCCTTTGGATTTTCCAAGTCTTTTAAAATACATGTTAACATAATCGTGCTCGAAGGACCAATATTATTATAATAAATTAACGTAACACCTTATTTTAATGATAAAAAGTAATCTAAAATCAACTATTTCACTTACTTTTATTAACTTCAAGTACATTCAAGTTGATTTTTATAAGGAAACAAAGTTTTTAGGCTTCCTATTTTAAGTACTCTACACGTTTACGGAATAGAAGTATACCTGGTCTTCCTTCTGAGCGACATTCTCTCTCAAGTCTCGCTGTAATTTGGCGCACTCTTCCTGTTTCTTGGTGAGTTCCTTCTCCCCCTTGGAGAGCCTCTCCTCCAGCTCCGTCACCTTGTTGTTGAGCTCTGCCACGCGCCGCTGCCACGAGCTCAGCTCTGCTGACTGGGGATCAACAATTATTGGTCGCATTATTTAACACGTTAAATGCCACTATCTTTTTTGTTACATAAAATCGGTGTCATTGAATGCGTTAAAGAAAAAATGAAATATACAATATTTGTGTGGGTGATATGTCATTTAATACATTTACAACGAAGGACATATTTTTGGTTTTTGATGTAATTACCACGTTGTGTAGTTAGTATGTTTTTTTTATGAAAATGTACACACGTTATGTTAAATGTAAGATATATGATAATGTAAAATAGAGGTGAATAAATCATGCAAGCTAACACAAAATATGAGCATTAGTATGTTTTATATACAATTATATATATTACATTTTTTTTTGTTAAATTACGTTTCATGTCAATTTAGCATCTATTCCATGACATAGCAATGCTTTCAGACTCTATATAAAACTATGTGTAATTCACCGGTGCATTTATGGCATTTGATCAGGCGAATATCTTCGTTGAATCATTTAATGTCAAAAACTCATGAATTAATAAATCAAGCAATTATTTTGATTTTAGACATAACAACATGAAATATAACATGGCTTTATTTTTGAACCTAATATAGTTTTTAAACGATAATAGTTAAATTTCGCGACATGCAATAGTTTTATATTATATTTTTTTACCTACAACATGATACATAGAAAGTTTTTGCTTTAAACGTGTTATTGCAATGATTATAAGCGATAGTAATCAACTGCTATTACGATACGTAATGGTTATCTGATGCGTTTAAATATATGCTTTATTAGGTTACAAATAAGGTAGACTCTGGTCTGACCTGCTTGGCGATCGTATTTTGTAGCTCAGTGAGTTTCTTGTTGCTTTCCGATTCGCCGTTAACACTACTTTGCTCCTGCGCACACCGAAACAAACAAACACAAAAATATAGTAAACATGCCCAACTAGATATAAATGTTTCTTTATAAACTCCATGGCGTAATATATTACAAACAGATGAACATTTGTATGTAAAAAACTAGCTTTTCCCGTGCGGCTTCATCCGCATGAAATTATGAATTTTATTTTTATTGTTTACATTTGTCAAATTATCAATGGCAAGTGTCAAACTGACATGACATGTCAAACCTTGGCAATCTTGCTTCCTTGATGTTGGCAACAACTTAAGGTCTCTTTCCCACATTAGGCTTTTAACCAAAATATTTACTTCCTAAGCCTAAAGCGTGACGTAAGTTTTATTAACAAAATAATTATTCGAAAATTTGTTGAAATTGCTGACATCTTTGGCAACAAAGAAATGTGTTTACGCTTTATTATAATAGTATTGATAAGTCTCTTACTTACGAGTAGATAACATAATATAATTTAACACTGTAGTGTATTATTAAATGTATTTGCTTATTTTGAAAACAATTTAAAGAGTCAATGAACTATGAAAGTTTAATTTAAACCTTTCAGGCTGCGGTTTTTCATACTTCAAATTTATATGTAGGTATAGAAAGAACCGCAACACAATATTAAAAGTTATGTGAATTTTGTGAACAAAATAAACTATTTTTTTATTAATAGTATAAATTGAATAATTATTTCATACTAGCTTTCGCCCGCGTCTCTGTTCGCGTTGGTTTGAAAAAACAAAACTGAATAGCCTATGGGTTCTTCCAGACTACTCTCTACATCTATGCCAAATTTTATCGAAATCCGTTCAGCCGTTTAGGCGTCAAACTCTAACAAACATCCATCTAAACTTTCACATTTATAATATTAGTAAGATTTACGCCATTGAGTTTTTTAAACTGTCTTTCTTTAAATAAATAGCTTTTATAACTGTTATTTAGAGAACGACAGATAAGTGTAAAAAATCTAAATAAATTCTCGCACAATTAACATTCACAAAGCGTCTAAAGTAGTTAAAAACTATAAAAATTTTGTCACCCTTGTAAATATAAAACATAAGGGGGCGTCTATAAATTACGTGAGGTTTTTAAAGGGGCGAGGGGGTCGAGTTAAATCTCATCTAATCTTACGTTAGAGAGAGGAGAGGTCTCGGCAAACATCACGCATTTTTTTTTCTGATTGTAACAAAAATAAATTACTATTTTGGTCCATATAATCCAGATTGTACATGCTTAAGATTTAATCTTATTAACAATCCAACGCGTTTACATAACTCACATTTTGAAAAATCTCACGTGAGATTGACAGATGGGGGAGGGGGTTGAATAAAATCTCATGACATCTCACCACGGGGGGAGGGAGGGGCAAAATATAAAAAAACGCCACACGTAATTTAAGGACGCCCCTTAATAAAAACGCCAATTTGTTCAGTAGTTTTGTTACAGTGTGAATGTATTGTGTAAAAACGAGATTTGAAACTTACCACTTTATAAAAAATTACATAAAATGCCAAAAAAAAGATACAATAATCGAATCGAAGGTTAGAATTATCCGTTATGTTTTTGCGTAGTTAATTTGAATTTTCATAACATTACAAAATTGTAAAACTACATCGTCCATGTATAAAATGTATGTCTATGCTAGGGAACATAATCAAAATAATCTAAGTCATTATCTATGAGTTGTTATAAGTGTTTCTAGTAAAATTTTAAAATCTAATTTGTAAAGTGCTAAACTTAAGGTCATCGCACATTTAACAAGCTTCCACCAGAGGGGTATACCCGCAGCGGGTCGCTACCGACATACCTAGATAACCTTGTCTTTAGTACCCTTACCTTTTGTTGCTGTTCTCCATTCTGCTCGGGCGACCCTCCCACGCTGCCGTTCTCTTTCGGCTTCTCATTCTCTTGCGCGCTCGACGACTTGTACTGTTGCAACTGATGGCAATAGCATAGGAATTATTATTTGTACACAAACACTGCGACATTTACCTGTATACTTGGGTATTTCGTAGTTCTTTGTTATTCCATGTCCGTTGTGTTTTTCTAAGAAAATAATGTCATAACAATGAAGTATTACAAAATACGTGTATATCAGAAAAAATATACTTTAAGCTTGTTGTATGTGTCTCGTTTTAGTGCGAGTAAACAATCATTAATGGAACCAATACATCAGTAATAATATTTGCAATAAGCGACTTACTTCCTCTTTGGTTAAAGCTAACTCTTCTTCTAACGCCGTATTCCTCTCTAACGCAACACGAAGTCTTTCTCGAACCTGTAAAACAATTTATTTACCTCATTTCGAATAAAATTTCCATAACAATGTCATGTTAAAACTGCTTAAAAGATCTATTTAATTACAGTTATCAAGTAATTTCAACGCTAAGTAGCGTTACATTTTGATAATCGTTATGACGTCACATGACCACATGTGTACCTTCTCGTCGAGAGCCTTGTGGTGCTCGAAGAGACTTTTCAGGGCCTTCAGCACCTCCACTTCGGAGGAGACACCGGACTGCGCGGCCGCTTGCCGCTTCACCACAGTCATCCGCAGCGACCGCTCGTGTCGCGACACAAGACATTCTAAATGCTCCAATAGTAACTGGAAACATAAAAACATCGTATTTAAAACACACCTGTATGTTACTTCAAATAAGGGTAAGAATTGTACATAAAACTGAAAGAGGTGTCAATTCCGAAATGCCCCTAATATTATAAAGAGAAAAGTTTTGTCTTTTGGTATTTTTATGTATTGAAATTATTTAAAAACTGCTGAACCAATTTTAAAAAATTCTTTCACCATTAAATTATTTATATTTATTATTAACTTCAGGCGGAGAAAGTCGCGAGCAACAGCTAGTATTTAATATTTTTTTCATAAAACATTAGTTATAATTTGTAATACCTACCTAGCAGGAGTTCTTCATTTGTCTTTGTTGGTGAAATTATGAGATTGAAATTTGGAAATACTTAAAACTTGTAATACTAAAAGCGACGGCGTGATACAACGAGCCATTTTACTTTGAAAACTGAAAATTACGTCGAAATATGTGCCGTAAATTTGGAAGGTGAAATAAAAGTTCACGACGAGGCCTACAGGTCTTATAAATAAAGTTTTATTGCGAGGCACGGTGGCCCGCTTTGCTAAATTGTTTGTTTTTCAAGCACTTAATATTGGAACGACGGGACCTCGAAACTTGAGACCTTGACAACTCGCATATATTGAAGTTTTTTGACGTATTTAGTTTTTTTTAAAAAAAGCTTCTGTGGAACGTTTACACTACACAAGTTATATTACACTGAAATCAACTCAAAAATCAATTAAGAAATTAAGAAGCCTTCAAAATATGTCAAACAATTTAATCTTGTTTCCATTAGTTTGTAGTTTCTAGTGGAATTTGGTATATTTTTTAAAGATATAAGAGCAGTATAAATACTGTGCATATTTGGAGTAAAATCGTCGTGAACGTTAAGAGGTTCCCGGAAACCAAATGTTTGTAACGCTCTCACCACACGACAATGTTCAGTCGTAATGCAGCACGCCAGATTGTCGACTACGGCTGCATTAAGACGCGAGACAAACTTAGATTAAATTGCAAGAAACGTTTAGGAAACATTCGAAATAAAACATTACCGAGCTCAGAATATTTCAACTATTTCTGTAAAAGCAGGTGAAATGAGAAAATTTAATAGAAAATGTTCACCCAAGGACTAAATATACAGTACAGTCAGCACAACTATTTATACGTATACAAAACTTGTATACGCTTTCGGTTTCAAAAAATGTATGCACGTATTTGTCATAATTTATGGTTCATGGATGTCTACGTGCGAATATATCTTACTAATTTTACTTCTTACTTATATTACAAATACGAAAGTTTAGATGGATGGATGTTTGTAAGACTTTGTAGCCTAAACAGCTGAAGGGATCTAGATGAAATTTTTCATAAATGTAGAGGATAGTCTGGAAGACTATCCTACTTGCTTTTGTATTATTTTAAATGCCGAGCGGATGGAGTCGCGGGAAGAGCTAGTGCTGCATATTTTTTAAACCAAAAGTGTATACAAGTTTCTAAAGTCTTGTAAATGTGTACATATTTATGTAGCTGACTGTACACAATGTTTGTCATAATAAGTAAGTGTTTAATAAAATTTTATAATCACAATTCCCGGTACGATATTCAGTCGAAAGTGAAACGAATTTAATTCTTTTCTTGCACACATTTATTCACTACACTCAAAGTTTTAATCTCGAATTGTCAGACTATGGTCAGAAGGTCATTGAAAATTATTTAGAAGGAGGTCGTGGCTTCAATTCTCAGTTTACGACTTTGAATTCACAATTCATGGACTACGAGGGTAATTTTCTATTCACTGTTTTGGTCCAAGTATACCCTGTTACCTCTGATAGCTGAGTTACAGAATTATCATTACACTCACGCTATAACACAGAATGGTAGGCAGGGAGTAAGGACCTACACATCATCTCGAGTGCTAATTTGATCTCTCCAAATAGTTTTTTAAGTCCTTTTATTACGTCTCCTACCAACAGGAGCTTATAAAACTGTGGGTTGGATGTGTTCTTACCCTGGTATTATTCCTCTCCGCCTTGAGCTCGGAGATTTCTTCTTCTCTCTCCAGCAGCTGCTCTCGAGCCTGGTTCAGTTCCTTCGTAAGAGTTGCGAACTCCTGCAAAGAAAAAACAATCCATTTAATATTGAACTATATACATTTTCGTCAAATATCATTTTAAGCTAGAATTTTATAAAAAGGAAGAACATTAAAAATACTTTATTTTTAGCATTTTTTAACTTCATTATGTCGCCGCATTTCAAATTCTCCTTGGTAACCACGGAATGATGGACGTGCAAAAATTGTGTTGATAAACCAAAGGCAATCCACTAAAGTAATAGCTTGGTCTCTATTTAGTGTCTTCACTTAAGTGCGCTCTGTTGTGGCACGAGCCTTATCTGATGACCGCAGAGGTTTGGAACGTGCTGAAAGAAACCTCCTTTGTCATCATTTATTAGTGGGTCTAGTACCAGACTGGAGTCCAAATGATGTTGTTTAATGTAGGACGCATTATAGGTCCTAGAACTTTAAAATGTAGATACATCGGGAATATGGGAAAACTTAGCTTTTGTTACTGTCATTGTTAATATTCCGAAACATGTAATCAAGGTGACAATTTGTCGATGTCTCAAATGTGAGTCAATCAAGCGACCGTGCACGCGGGAATGTAAATGAATTACCGTGAACTTTGTAGAGTGGTCGCGTCGAGTTCACCGGACGTGCCCCGCCTCAACAACACTCTGTCACTACGCCCAACCGTGCCGTAGTGAAAGTAATAGTATAACTTACTTCTAACTTTAGTGACAAAGGTATTACATAAGTTATGTACCATGTTGAAGTTAGGGCAGGAATATACGCCAATCAAATCAGAAGATCGTACGAGACGAGACGAGTCAAACTTCGTACAATCGTTCAAATTAGAACTAATATATACTAATATAACAAACCGTAAACACTCACTACTTCGTGGCGTAGGATGTCTGCAATCACAGTATAATTTTGAATAATTCTTTCTTTAATAAAAAACCCTACACTAATGACACTCTTTAGTCTATGTATTTTCACGTTATTAAACTTAGGGGGTGAATAAATTGGATAACACCTTTATGTTGGAAAGGGATCATAAACTACTGTTGGTAGCTACATTAAGGAAGCAAGGTGGATTCATTTTAGCTATACTAACATTTCACAGGTAAGTATATAATTAAGCCGTGTATTACAAACTGTACCAACTGCATACCTCAGTACACTAGGTACTTGCAATTTTATTGTTTCAACAATTGTGCCTGTAAGTGAGATGCAACCTAGTTCCGTTCATTGTCCGTCCCTGCACGTAACCTATTGACGGGGAGTGAGGCCGGAGGGTAAGACTTTGTTCTCACTACACGATCTCCTCCGACACGTTAAATGTTAATATTTAGTACAGACACTGAACAAGGAATTCCGATGTCGGTACGACAGACCTGAAGGTAGGAGTGTGGGTTAAGAATTATAAGTGCAACATTCATTGTGTTAAGTTCTCGTGATATTGTTAGCATTTATTTTTAGAAAAATGTCTTGTATGAATTTATTATGCAGCAGTGTTTTAAATTGTTGAATTACACATTTAAACTACAGTTCTCTAAATCATTTTTTAAATTAAACAAGAATTGTTTATAAAATAAAGGCTGCTATAAACTAGGCTACAAGAACAAATGGGCAATAGGTTTCCATTAGGTGCGCCGTCGCCGCAAGATGGCGCCCCGCGGGTATAGAACATTGACAGACTTACGAGCGGTATTGTTTACGGATATTTTGTCCTGTCTAGTATTGTAGTATGGCTATGGGGCACAGTTATATTGGTTGTTACATCTCTATTACATTAATGGGTTGGATATAAACGAGAATTGGCCTAATTCATTAATGTACAATATCACAATAGCCTAATGGTTTGGGGTACGGACTACCGATCTTGCGGTCGAGGATTCGAATCCCGCCATTCGACTATAGTGAACCATATCTTAGCACAAACCTGGAGCTTAGTAGGAACGGGTATAGGAAATATTAGTAAATTAACAAAAAATCTACTAAAAAAAGTGTTTTTTTCCACTTTCTGTGAGTAAAGTAGTTTTAAATTTAAACGTTATAAAATATCAATTTCGTAAGTGTCACCGCAAACATTATTCTTCGAAACGTGCAAAGTAATCGAGTATAATAAGTTTTCACTCCCC
>NW_013525512.1:905483-953786 GCF_000836215.1 Papilio polytes
CCCCGCTAGCGCCATCTCGTTTCATCTCCAGTCAATATCTTGAGACGTTCCTCGCTCGCTATCTTATCATGTTTTCATTCAATTACTTGACGCGATTATGTTTATTCAAAAGAAAATCTATTACATTGTTTATTTTACATAGATTCGTCTTTCAATCGAAAGATATTTGAAAGCTTTGGATAAGTGTTAAGAAGTCTTCAAATTTTTAATTAAATGTTCCTTTCATTACAAGAAATTTAAAAAGGAGATGTCAGTATCTTTTTTATATTAAGTTCTATACTAGATTAGTGACTACTTACAATTGTTAAGTAGTCGCTAAGGTAAGGTAAGGTACTGATTAGCAATGTGACATTTTTTTTATTAAAGTCGACATTAATCTTGTCTTGTATATTAATACGTGTCCGATTTGTAGTAGAAACTCCCTGTAAATATATCGAAAACTAAAGAAAAAATAATCCCATTTTAATCAGCGCAACAGATTACTTCTTTGAGAAAAAATTTACAGAAAATTCTTTATTTCGCCTTAGAAGCGCTATATGTTGAAATTAATTAGCCTCACGACCGACTCAACGGAAACCTTGTATCCAGTTCATATTTTTCGCCGGCTTCGGGAAATTGATTGAGTCCACCGCTGCCCCACTTTCATACCAGCATTAATTCCATCTTTGTTTGCTTTATTCGCTATGCGATCGCAAGCTTTCGATTCATATCTTCCAAATACCTCTTCATGAATTTGAAACTTTTATTTCTGAATTGTCCTACATCTATACTCATATTATTAAGAGGAAAGATTTGTATTTGTATATTTTAGTATGCATTAAAATAACTAAAAACTACTGAGCCGATTTCAAACATTCTATCACCATTAAAAACCTACGTTATTTTAGCAACATAGGCTATATATAACTTTAAACTGTCGTGGTTTTTACAATTATAATGTTCGTAAGATACGGGTTTCTTACCACGATTGGGTTGTTTTAGCTCACGATATTTCGGCACAGTTGCATGCGCCATGTTCACGGGCTGACTGAAGTGGTGCAATAGTGCGGAAAAAAAAAACCCAGTCGTGGTAAGAAACCCGTATCTTACGAACGTTTTTTGTACTATTTTAAATTCCACGAAGTCGAAACAACAGAGCTATTTACTCAATAATGTAGTGTTTATATAAGCTGATAGTTTTACCTCTTTATGATCAACTACATAAACTTCTGTAGTCTCTTGTTGATGTTTGTAATTATGTTTTTATCGTGAGATGCGTACGGACGCACATCATACGCTCCTCTGACCTCGCAAGATCTCGCGCGTCTAGAAGCGTCTCACGTACCTGCCACTAAATACATTTACATACTTTTACGTAAGAAAACATGTGTCATACTTACAGCTTACAGTATTTACTCGATATATTACATTACATTTCATATTCAGCAAGAAATAGAGCTTATTATTTACAGACTTTATGAGCCCCCACATACTGCATCTGCGGTCTGCGGTCGATAAAAAAATATTTGTCAAATTATGCCTTGAACCAACCGTTCTAGTTAACAAAATAACAGTAATTGTATACATTTATAAATTGCAAGTTAATCAATAAAACAGAAATATTATAATGATTAATGTTTGGTGATTAAAAGCGTGCTGGGCCTCCTCCCCCATCGGGGTAGGGGGGAGGGTATTAACAAGCGCGATCCTGCAGGACCCTCATTACCCGCCGACAACAATGGCCCAGTAATTGCTGGCTGCGACCCGCGCAGATTAAAACATCCAGAAAAATAAACACGGCCTAGCATGACTAATGCGGTTATACCTATGGTACGAAGCAGCAGGATTATTGCTTGGATAAGGATCATGACTGACGGTACTATTGTTCCTATCAATATCAAAAAAGCCTTTCGAAGTATTTCAGTTTATTTTAAATAACTTTAGCCCGCGACTCCGTCTGCGTAAAAATTTAAAAAAAAAACAGTACTGAGATGTTATTTTACAGATTACCCTTTGTTTAACTTGTTACCGACAGCGCGGCAGCCAAAAATACAAAACACTTATTATCAACCAAACATGTCTATATTTAAAACTTATTTACACTAAAAAACATACAAACTTAAAACTCTCTTGATTACATCTTGACTTCTTTTTATATATTTTCTTTTAAGACGATTATTGCCTTGGTGGCCAGTATGCAACCTCTTTGGCTGTATAAATACTGCTTGTCAGCCAAAGAGGTTGTATTTTGCACTCAACACCCTTTACATCTATACCAAATTTTATCGAAATCCGTTCAGCCGTTTAGGCTACAAGCTCTAACACATTTCCACTCATTCATTCATTCATCCATGACAACTTTCGCATTTATTAGTATGGAAGTATATCAATTCTAATTTGGGTCATCTGATTTAGATTTTAGATTCGATTCTCGATCTGACTGTTGGATTACAAATATCAGATATACAAGGTAATTGGAGTGGAGAATGGAAACAGCGACAACTGCGCGATTCAAACTCTAATACAAGCCCAATAACTTATCAGAAATCAAAGCCCAGCTGTTTAATAAAACAATTACATTCCTTCAAAATAAATTTAACTCATGTTTTTAAATATTACGATATTACAGAAAATAACCTCCAGAAGCTACTAGGCTGGGCCAAGTATCCGGATACCAGCTTATTATCTTATTTCAATGAGGTTTAATTACATTTAGATTATTATCGTAATTTCAATCAGTTGCGATATAATTTGCGATGTCATAAAGTAATTAAACCTCTATCTGATTATATTAATTGGAGTCAGTCATTTACTTCTAATTGAATCAAACAGTTATTCACATGCACTAATTGCTTTTATTTTTTAAAGTAAAATACATTTTGAAATAGATGTATATAGAAAATCAATTATTGCAACATTTATTAATAACAATATTAGTTTTCTAGTCTCTACAGTTATCAGTAATTGTCATTCTTTTCTTATGTTTGTGTACATTATGTTTACCTGTAGTAGCGCGGTGTGTACGCGGCAGGAGCATACGGCACCGTTCTTGCGCGAGCACGGCGCGCCCAGCCACGCGCACGCGCCGCCGCGCAGCATCGCGCGCGCTCATGCCGCCCCGCGCCCCAGAGCAATCACCTGCCCACCCCCCGCACACACATGCTCACAGGAACCCCACACACTCACTATGCTCACTATTGTTGCTGTAATACGCTACACATGTCTGTTCAAATATCCACTCCTATATTCTTACCCATTGACGTACAAAATATTTGTGCGATAGTAATAAAAGATATTATATTGACTATTAATTTTATTATCAGTTTCATTAAAATTACGTAAAAGATCCCAGCTAAGTTAAGGTAAGTGTATAGTTTTGTAAAAGCTAACCGTGGGCGTCGAAAACACATATTTCGTACATAAAAGTTATCCGTAGATCAACGCTCTACGAAATAATAGTGATCGCAATCTCGCTGAAGGCTATAATAAAAAGTGTAACATAACACGAGGGCTCCATCACCGCTAATGCCTTGCGGATTCCCAGCGGCTTTGGTCGCTATACGCGGCATGTCGTGCGGAATTAGTGCTAGAGTAAGTCAAGCCGATAATGTCTGATGTGGCAAAATAATAATTCTGACGCACCACACTACAGACCTGCTAACAAGTTTGGAGTAGGTAAAGTATATGGCTTTGGGTGTCAAAATAGACATTGAAAATACGCTTAAGTGTATTGCGAAGCTAAAACAGAGCTAAATTTATCCGCCTACCCCCGGACATTGGGATCGTAAAGCAGGCCAATTATCCGCCGAGGCTCCCGGGGCTCCCGTCGCTACTTGATTATGATTTATGTACACTACCAACATCGTATCATAGCTATTGATTACTGTATTGCTATATAGTTCCTACACTATATGGAGTATTCCGAGATATAGCTAAACTCGCAATAGAGAATGTTATTGCTTACATTTAGAGTTGGTTGCATTGTTTATAAAAGCTAGAAAAAAAAAATGTTAAAAGCCACATTATACAAGAGAAATGCGTTAATTTCAGGAAAGGTACAATTCATGTCACCTGCTGGTTTATTGTAAATAATTGTTAAGAAACGCGTCTGCCAAATAGCAGACACGGGTAAGCTTTTACTGGCTGCAGTACTGACTATAATATACCACTGGCACTCGATTTTATACTATTGTTAATTTGGGAAGCTTTATCTTTATAAAATTATATTTTTAAGGATACATAATGTATAGATTAGAATATTAAGGAAACAACAAAAGAAAATTTCTCCTCAAACAAAATCATACCACGAAAGGATTCTTGTCAGAATATAATTGCTATATAAATCTGGTCCATACATCGTCTTCAAGCCTCATTACTGTCTGACAATTTCAAGTGAAATATTACTACGCTCAAAATGTGCTCAACTTACGAAATGTTTGCTCAGCTGTTCTCGAGTGAATCAGTTGCTACAGAGATTTATTCAGTAATTGATAGCTACATTTTCACTATAGTAAAATACTCTATTCTAAGATGATGGACTAAAAGTTTTAAAACATTGTTTAAGATAAAAGCGAATTAAGGTGGTCATACAATTTAACAAACATTTAGTGATATTTATTAATTAAAATTAAGACATGTAAGTTATATGTGTGTTTTCGTTTTAGATGCCCGTGTAATTGAATTGGAAGACTGAAGAGATATGGGAGTGATACGGAAGAAACGATTGAGGCTTACAGAGCTCTAGGTGAAAAGTGGATAGCGCTCGCTATCGGCGTATCCGTCAATTTGAAACATCACGTGAACGCTTATCTCGTTTTTCCCTTTTAAATGTAACAAGATAGCATATAGTAGAAATATTGTAAAGTTTACCAGTATTAAATTCTTTTCTATTTTACTATTGAAAAATATAAGCTATTCAAAAGCTGACAAAACTGGCCTTTAGTCTGTGCAGTACACAATTTTATCGGAAGCTCTAAAATTTCGACAGATTTTCACAATAACAAAGCCGAACAGTTTAAGCCGCAATGCGTGTGACGTCAAATCTCTGTGATACGTAACATTGCACGGCGGGAGCCAATATGTATTTAGTTTCTACAACATAACTCAAAATGTGGTAGGTAGAGACCACTGTTTCCCATTTGCCGCGGCCCTAGTATTTTTTTCTGCAATTCCTTTTCTTAATAATTATAATAAATTTGTCAAGCCTTCTTTCGTGTATTTTATCTATGCATGTCGAAATCCGTAGCCTCTACGTAAGTCTCGTAGCTTCTCGCTACAATGGCCCGCGCTACGCCGGTCTCAAGATGTCCTCGGGGCCAACACAATACGTCCTCGGGCTCATTATGTCATTGACGTATGTGATGCTTATTTCTTATTTACCACCACTAATGTTGTTTTTACTAGGAACAGTTTATACGGTCTTCCGATTCTCTTCACTATTTAGGGGCAGGGTAAAAGTTGATAACAATTACAAGTGCATCCTTGCCATTCTGTTTCAAAAATGGAGCTAACTTTATGTTTTTGTATAGGTTTTTCAATAGTGGTAACTCATGGTTTGGTTAGACCGGTAACATTTAAGATCGGTATAGCCCAATGGCTAACAACATGTTCTAGGTTGAATTTTTTCAACTAATAAATGCTAGCTATGGTTGCTACAATATTCATTTATCCTTACTCTGAAGGTAAATATGCAAATGCAATACTACTTTAGTACAAAACTTTGTTATGACGTGGGAAATGTCAGGCAGATATTAGGTAACCCGGTTTCAAGTTTCAAACATCATAAAACTTCCAATTTTCAGTACTCCCAGAGAACTTGAAACTTAAATAAAAAAATAACTTTTAATTACATGGCATGTTGTCATGTTATTTAAAATCTAATTATTTAAGACTATTTTTGTTTTCCTAAAAACAGTATTTGTTATTAATTCGAGTAACGTTATCCCAGACAAATTAAACATTTCTTATAAATAAACAAACCATACAATTAACAAGGCGCATCTAAAACATAAAATCAGAATAGAAGTTTATAAAAATAAGGTTGCATTATGAAATATCTTTGCCTTAACGTCCGTTTAGTTTAATTGAGGTAGATTTTGTTCTTGTTTTCATCAAACTACTTACGAGAGCACGACCTAATTACGGATCGAATAATTAAATCGCATTCTTGAAGGTAAAAACAATGGACAATCTACATGCACTATAACTTAAGTATAGAGTTACGTTTTCTATTATAAGAAACGTCATAACATTTTTCCCTACTCTCAAGAGGATAATGTATTTCTCGAGTATGGGTCTTGTAGTGTATGGCCACACTGTTTACTTGTGTCATGGTGTCATGTCAGCAAGTCAGTCGTGTCCGAGCCACCGGCGGGAGGGGATGTCCCAAACATACAGTACAGGTCTATATTGATCAATCCTATTGTGGTCAACAAAAGACTGTTCCTTACCGGCTGATGTTAGCCTGTGAGGTAATTCAATTCGTAATATTATCTGAGTGAAAAGTCAAAGGGTGAAGAAATACAAAAATATGTGTGAAGTAAACATGCAATGAGCCAGCGTGGTTGACTATGACCTAGTCACTTTAGGGTAGGCTGCGAGCCTCTCAGTTGCCAGCCACGTATTGTGAGCTGGTGATGAAAAGTCAATCGTAACTATTTGTTTTTTTTTTTTACAAATGAAGTACAATTAACTATGAACAATAAATTAACTGTTTTCTTTGGTTACATTCACAACTTTAATTAACATATTACATTGCATTCATGTATTGAGCTTACAAAAGCCTTGAGATGAAAGCCTCCGCCAGTTGGCGCGTATCTGAGAAGCTAACGCAGAGTGATATTACTCAACTGGATTAGGACTTTGTTGGTATGCAAACACAAGAAACTTTAGAGAGAAAATGTTTTAGAACGACTAGCTGTTGCTCGCGACTTTGTCTGAGTGAAAAAAATAATAAAAAACATAGCCTAGATGAAAGCATTATTAAAATCGGCAGTAATTTTTCGTGAATCGAATACATACAAAAATCTAAAAATACATATTTTTCCTCCTTATAACATTAGTATAGAATATAGATACATAAAAAAAAACAAGAAATGTCTACATTAAAGTAATCTATGAATCTATATTTTAAGTCTAAGTAGTCGAGTTTTCTCATTTTTAAATCAGCCATTGTTTCATTCCTCAATGAAGTGAATAAAAAGGAAGGTAAGAGAACAAATGTTCCACTATTTAATCTCGCATAAGTAAGCATATTGTTTATTGTTTTATTCCTCTTCAATGACCGATCTGTGATTACCACTATCAATAGATGTTGCTTGATTGTAGGGCAATTGCCCACAACCGCATACATATTCAACCTACATTTTAAAGAGCTTAGAAAGCGATTACATTATTAATTAGATAAAGCACAAGTTTAACGATTTTGTCGTTAAACTTGTGCTAATCGCGAAAAATGAGTTCAAGCTTTTATTTCCACATTAATAATTTAAGAGTTGCCCCAGTGGTAGAGAAGGTAAGGAGTAAAAGGTTAGCACGGGGGCATGTTATGAGAAGGGTTGAATCGCATGTAACAAGGAGAACGTTAGTTATGAATGTGGAGGTACATCGGTAGAAGTAGACATAGAAAGAGATAGATGGATTAAGTGAAATGTGACATGATCTAGAAGGGAGTGATGACTGAGATGACGTATGATAGAGTTATTAGGAGGACAAAAACCTGTTGCGCCGACACTACGGGAGTAGGATTAGGTGGAAGATGATGATTACAGTAAAAATAGAAATAATGAAAAAGGCTTAAGGAACACTCAGTGAGAAATTAGCCACTCTGAGAGCTGTGTTACATCAAAGACTGGATTAAACATGACTGTCGTGCACTTCATATAGTATATTAACTAGATAACTTAGTTGTATAACTAAGTTACTTGCCGCAAGCTCCGTGCCGTCCTATCTCGGCTCGTATCTTCTAATTCTATATGAAAAGTCGGGCAGACATTAAGGCAATTTGCCGTCCACAGTGTTGAGGCCTCCTTAAAGAGATTAATATAACCAGATAGTGTGAAACCCGGTTCTAACCAGAGATAAAACTTTAAGGAAACTTGGCAACTTTCTAAATGTTTTAAGATATTTTATAACGGTTAAGTAATAACAATGATTTTCTATTTGGCTGACCCGAAAGCAAAGTTTTGTATTTTCTAAACAAGCACATTTGCGTTACTTTTTCAAAAGTTTACCTTTTATATTGCGAGTTTTCACCTCACTAAATAAAAAATGTTGCAATTTGAGATAACAATAAAAGACATAAAACACAACATTTGGCAACAGTATTTAAATGTTCAATAGACATATTTAAATGCAATTTAAATGTTTCTAACCTCACTTTTGACCAGAATAATTTACATTTTTAGCGACAGATATTGAGTGTTAATGGCATTTTCAGTATGAATACGAACATTCCCGCATTTCCGGTTAACGTAATAACGTGTGAGAGCGGAAGCCATTGCACTCGATAGCAATTAGCAACGCAACTGAAGCACTTGATACCATTAATCACTGCTTCGGATACAGAAAATTAGTATCCAGACAACTCATTCCTCTCAAACAGGATAATAATAAATTCTAGTTTTTACTATACTTCGATACTGAATCTACCGATTCCTGCCAGAATGGTGCGCTCATCTTTAATCCTTCTGAATGACATCGACAGATAGGGATGGGACCAATATGCCTATGATCTAGTGTTGTACCGCTACTCCGCTACGTTACCGATTTCTTCTTACACTAACGTCATCAACAACAACATCCAAGAGCACACTATTATTGTCTTTGTTTTTGTCATGGGGGTCGCCAGGATGAGGGTGGTCAGCCCCCTATAAGAATAGCAAAATATAAAAACGACATAAAACACCTTGGGATAAGACCATATTAACAGCAGTTATCTCTCTACACCTACATATATCATCGGAATGTGTGAACACAAGTCAAAGGCAGATATCTACAGTAATAATCAGTTTCAGAACAATTATCTTTTATCTTAGACAGTTTCCAGCTTCACTGTCTTGACGTTCAGTTTACCTTGTCTAGCGGGAAATGTGCGAACTACTTTCCATTCTGTGCCGTTCCGAGTTTAATTGGAGAGCGCGGCCGGCGGCGGACTTTTGTCACAATTGTTACATCGCGCGCTTTGTTATAACAAACTGTAACGTCTTCCTACCTAGCCAGCAATGGATTTTAATCAAAGGAATTTCAGAATAAAATCCTTTAAGATCAGTGCGGTTAGAAATGAAAAATAATAGTTAATATTGAAGAGCTTTGATTATTTTATAATTATCCAATTAGGCTGTTTTATTGGTTTTGAAGACAAATGACCAAGATTTAAAAAATCTGCTACACTAATATTCTTTTTTTGAAATACTTAATATTTGTAATTGTCTTTTATTCAGTAAACCTCTTTAGATACGACCATATTATAATAAAAGAGTCTTACAGCTTTGTATATGGTCAGGTAAGAAAGAAGAAATTGACATGAATAGGCGTCATTTGCAATTTATCCCATCTAAATGAACCTTGGCCTGTTTCAGAAATGAGGTGCGAAACTGTGAGATCCATTCAACCCATACAAGACTTGTATATTAAAGATTTCTATACATGTCGGTCAATGCCGTGTAAACCCACTGCTGGCGGTTTCCTTGGCCCGATATTTTTGATTTCGGTCACAAAATATTCAAAATGTCTTGGCCTATTCAAGATGAGTTGCTAATATTTACCAAAGTGACAAAAGTCGGGTCAATTGAAATCCATTAAGATGAAAATAATCTTTATAGTATGCATAATTCAAAGTCGATATATTTATAGTTTTTAAAAGCGTGACTTCAACAATAACAGGATACCGGGGGACAGTTGTTAGGATTCCCGGAAAGGGTTCCGTTTGAAGTGCTTCACGGTGAACAGTATTTGTTAATTCATCAATGCGGACGCTAGTCACCGCAAAAAGATTGCCATATGTTTATGCTAAAATTCAATAACACTAAGGGTCTTCCCACCACTGGCTGATAGTCAGATAGCTTAAAATTGGCGACAATGTCAGATAAGGGAACAAAATCCGATATTTCCATCACATATTTTTCAAGTTGGATTGTTAGACAATTTACTATTTGGTGGGACTGGCCTTTAGTTTTATAATAAGACCTATTTTGGCTAAGAAACACGCAAGAGGGGGCAATTTAGTGAGATCCAGATCGTCAGTCTTAAGGTGCGGTTTGTTTGGGGGTCCTCGAGATGTATGCCGAGTGAGCGCTAATATGCCGCACCGCCGTCGCCCGAGCACGCTCGCACCTACACCAGCCTCATACGGACATTTTAATGAACGTCCGCAGGTCGAGTTAATTTAGATCTGGGTCATATGGTATGCATGTTTTTATGTTATTTGTAACCGTGGGTTTCTACTACCAAAACATAGGTACGGAAACATACTCTCGACGCCCATTTTATCTTTAATTAAATATAAATAACAACATGTTAGCTACTAATCTTAAAACTGTGAGTAAAACTATCTACATTTATTTAAGGCCACGGAAGATCAGCACATGTGCTGAGTGGCTTTAAATTTAAATAAAAAATGAAACAAACAGATTAATTTTTTCTCAAGTCTGGTTCTAATGACTCCGTAATTATGTATTCGATATTAACAATCTTAGAATCGCAGTTCGTGTATCCATGTTTAATATGGAATAAAGTCAAGTATCAATTAATGAATGTAGATTGCCAAGAGCCGCGAGCCGTAGTTTTAATTGATTGGAAACATTCCTGCGGTCCACCGCTTACAGAATACAACAACAAACAAATCAAAAGCTTTGATACTACAATTGAAAATTTTTAGTCAAAGGTAAACTACGAAATATCGAACTTTATCCGCCAAAAATACGACAAAACAAAGTCAAACAGCTTGGTTGTAAAAGCCTAGCACACAATATGGGTTAACTTTAACATAAAAATAAATCCTTAATTACAAATCTATACTAATATTATAAAGAGGAAAGATTTGTATTTTTCTAAGTATTGAAATAACTCAAAAACTACTGGGCTGAATTCAAATTTTTTTTGGATATATTTTATAATTTCATGCGGATGAAGTCGCGAGCCACAGCTAGTTGTGAATAAATCCGTTCGATATACAATTTTCAGAGTCTCCTATTTACCGGGGCAAATTACAAACTGGCTACAAAATTTGCCTTTGTTATATCACAAAGGCACAAAACCAGGCTTCACTAGAGCCACTACGCCGCGACGTATTCAAACTGTTCACAGATTATATCAGACCGTAATTACTGGAACATTGCTCGAAATACATTTACACATTAGCCGTATCAGTTTTAAAAGGGAGAGTCTGGAAAAACCTGTCTCGTTGCCAACTAATCCAATTTGTGTGAATCAGTCGTAACTTGTAAAACGGGAATCAATTTAAAAAAAGCTAAAAACTATTAAATACTTTGTTAGAACGAAAATGTACAGGTTTATTAGAACACGATAAGACTTTATAGTTTTCAACTAACAACGAACAAACAAAAAGTCTTCAAACACTGCGTTTTTGTTACAAGAAAAGATAATCGCACTGCACAGTTCAGTGAACCAGCTTCAAACGACACGCAAGCAAATATTAAAATACCAAAAATAAAGCAAAATTTGGCAAACAATGAATCGTAAAGAGAGACGTCGACATGCACGCGCGTTGAAAAGCAGATGTCAAAAAAACTGTTCAACACGAAAAGGTAACAAGGATAAAGCACACAAAAAAACATCAGCACATACTGTAGGAAATACTAAAGCTTGAAAAAATGTTAACAATCATAGTTAATCGAATAATAGTATCGAAAAAGAATTGCTTAATAAACTAAATAAATGTAATCTCTATTTTATCTAAGCTAGTTTTCTATTACAATAGACGCCTTATAAATTATTCATGATCAGAACTATTGAATATTAGGAATCAAAATTCATATGAAGTTGCCCAACTGTGCGGACAAAATTGCCTATGTAAACTTCATACGAGTACATTGAGGCGAGGAATAACTAAAATTAAATTTGGAACTCATCTAAAAGTACATACGTAGAAAAAGTTTAGTGGAACGGAACAGACTGACAATTCAAATTGGATTGATAGAAAAGGGACCGTTGTGAAAGGAGTTGAAAATAGGACGGAAGTAGGTAAAGCATTGCCACACGACCGCATCAAAACGCGCGCACTGACTTGTGTGGCATGCCCCGAAAACGTGGCAATACCACAATACTGTGAGACAATAACATAGGAAGACAAATGCAAAAAAATTTCATATTTACTTAAAAATACGGTAACGGATTGAAGGCAACTTTCTACAGAAGTTCTTTGAGTAAAAGAAAATTATTAAACAGCTATTGCGCTAAACTAAGTTATCCGGTAAACTAGGTTAAAAATCTAATGTTCAAAGCAGTTACCGAATAGAGGTTTAATGAGCGTGCTTTGGCGGCCGGTTAGTCGATGTATTATGTCCAACCAGGTGGAATCGGACGTAGGCCTTTACTGGATATTATGTTTGGAGCTATCGTCAAAGAATTCGTAGCACGTACGTTTGCTTTAACAAAGGGCGATACAAATGTGCTAAAATATAAATTAGATTCAGATATAATATAGATATTTCATAACAATTTGATTGACAACAAGAGTTACATTTGATTTCTATAAAGTTATGAAACATTATTGTGGTGAAAGAGAAAATGCTGTTTGAATTAAATAAATTTTTATAAATAGATAAATCCGATACTCTAAAATGTATTGTGTTGTCAACATACTTGCGTGAAAACCCTAAGCTAGATGAATGTAGGTGTCACAGGGTCGGAATCTCAAATCAAGTGTTAACCGGAGCGTTGGCAAGTGAAATAGGAATTTGTTCCCACATCTCTGACACGGCCGCCATTATTAATCTTATCTGTGGACTGTCCGTTTGCTCTGGGGGTGGGGGAAAGGATAAGGCAGGGGAAGGGAAAGGTGAGGTTAGAATTAAATATATTACGTCTTCCAATCGATTGAAAGCCTTCCTTTTTTCTAAAGACTGACATGAAAGAATTCTTTTGAGCTATCTTAAAATACGAGTCATTACAGATAACGTAGTAAAGACGTTTCTCCAAAACGTATTTTCTACATAGCTAATTTATGTTATTTAATTAATCAATCTTCTTGGCTTTTAAAACATGAGATATTTTTAAATATAAAAGGTCATTTTCATCTGAAATAGTATTATCGATATCCGGCGGCGATGTGGCAGCGAACAGCGACAGCCGGCATTCCGACTTTGATTTAAACCATTCTGTCAACGTTGAATAATTTAATGAATCGGAAACGGAACAACTAAAATTGAGTCTTCAAATTTAACTGCCGTAACGTTTTATCACTTGCAGTTAAAGTTGAAATGTTAAAAGCTTGACTTCTATTTAACTATGCTTATGTATAAAACAACCGTTACTTAAATTTTATGAAGGCTTAATGACTACACTCAGAGTCTAACTGATAAGGTATGATCATAAAGGGGCTTCCTTAGTGTTGTTTTAGTAGCAAAATCTGACCTACAAAACTGCTTAGGTAACCAAAAGTCCATTTGAAATTATGTATCGACTAGTACTACTTATAACCTAGTCAATATTGATGAGTTTAACCCTTAAAGGCACGATTTTTTCGTTTTAAATACCAAAAATTGAAACTGCTGGTAAATTGGACATAGATTAAGGGGAAAATAAAGAAAAAAAAATGATTTTTCAAAGTAGTCTATTGGGTAACGAAGAAAAGAATGATATATAAATGCATCATCATGCATTTAAGGGTTAAGATCTATGTAATTTGTATAAATTCTCGAATTCATATTCAATAACTTCATCGAAAGACAATACAATAAAGTCTGCATGTTTTATTCGTTCGATTTAACCAAAAATAATTCTATAATCCGAAAGATATCCAATAAAAGATCTCGAATCCAATCACACGTTTAAAACGAATTCAATCCTATCACGAAACCTAAAGATGTTTAAAAATTCATCACGTATTTATTTCGTAACTTTACTCAGACCGTAATAATGGTGGAGTGGCACGAACCTTTACCTACTCAAATAAAAAAGCCGATAGACTTTGGCAGAAAACGTTTTACAGAAACCTATTGGAAGCGTCTTTTGCCAGTTAGCTTGTTGCTTTAGGTACAGAATAAATACGATAAAAACAATATATAAAACGATTTACTGTAATATCTCACCTATTATATGCCCTAAGAAATTTTACATGAGATTTATATTGACAGTTATAAATATAGATAAAGTATATAAATCATAGGTCCTGATTTACCAACGTTTACATTTATTTCCAAATTAGGTTATCCTTCGTAGGATTTGAAGAATTACGATAATTTAATGCTTAAAGCTCTCGGCAGTAGAGGTCGGTAAGAGGTTAGGACTACTTTATGTCAGTTTATCTTCATTTTAGTTTCACTTTAGCTTGTTTTTTAAGGTAAAAATATGTTACATCTTTGCCGTAATGGCAATTAAATGGAATTTTATCGTACAAATTCAGATGCAAATTATTGAATTAAAAATTGAACTAAGGTGACCAGAAGTTAGCCGTTCAAAGATATCTCTTCCGAAATATAAAACGACTATTATTTGATATCCGATAAAATTAAAATAACTTGTAATTAAGTACATACTCAACATAAAGTAAATCCAACAAATGAATTAAAACTCCTTTTATATCCAGCACAAACAAATTATTCACATTTCGACGCCCACAGATTAAAACTGGCAGGTGCACTCGAACCGTAACCGAAGGCGCACAATTAAAAGAAAAAACAAAAGCTTAATTTATTCCATATTTGAAATCCAATTTCGAAATTCCGCATTGGTACGGCGCGTTTATTCCGTGCGGTGAGCGACGGCCGCTCCGCGCTCGCTTGCCGCGCGTCTGCCGGCTACGGCGCTACGGCGTAGCGCGGGGACGTAGCCCAGCGCCTACGGTCCTCACAGATGGCAACACAGGATGAAATATTAATGTAAATATTTGTAAATCGTGCAAAGAAATGCCACTTTCTAGTCGAGCCGTTTTAATAACATTCAAATGTGTGTGTGTGTGTGTGTGTGTGTGTGTGTGTGTGAGAGAGAGAGAGAGAGAGAGAGAGAGAAATCAGTTTTTCTATAAAACACCAGGATCTAAAATAAACAATTTTATCTTATTTCTGTAATCGTAGTAAATTATGTTAATTAATTTCAACAAGCTAGTTGAAGTTAGCAATTTTAATTTGATAACATTTTATTAGGGCTCTAACCGATTTGTTCTTAGTAGAACAGGAGGATTAATTTTATATCATTAAAGGAAATCTGATATTGCAGACATTGACTAATTGTTATAATACTTCGTTATGCTCCACCAGAGAATAGATATATACAATATAATGCTTTATCAATGTTTACTTGCTCCATATTGTTGGAATAAACAACTTTATGTTCGTGTAATTTGTTGCCAAACCATAGCCAAGCTTGCGACATATTTTTCGTAACACATGCTGTAACACTTAACTACTATAAACGTTGACCACTGATACTTATAACCTCATATTTAAGTTATATTTGTACGTTAATAAGCTTATTATTAAAAAAAAAATACATTGTTTTTAGCGATATGTAAGAGGGGATAATCGAAGAAAGTTAATATATATTCTAAAATAACTGCTGGTAAATAGGATGATAAACTAAAGTTATCGGCGTCACGCTAACTTTATCTTTGTAATAAATGTCAACGGAAGTTGCGGCTCTAGTGTGCACTGTAATTAAGACAATCGCCAGATTATTATTAACAACTCACCCGCAGTTCTACATAAGGAAGTTGTTATTTAAAATCTAAGTAGGGTTGTCACAAACCGTTTCAATAAATATTTAAAAAAAAATAGCCTTTATTGCTTTTCTGATTACAATTAATACTAAATGCCTAGATACTAAAACGAAATTATCTAACAATTACAATTATTATTCTCATTTGTATTCTGCAACTGGTTTTTTGTGCGGAAAAGCTTGTCTACCGACAAAGGCCTCCAGTAATAGATATTATAAAACATCAATTGAACATTTAATAGTGTGTGTAAGTAATAATTAAACATTTATTTCATTATATCAACACTCAGAATCATAATATGGTAACTTAACGTCTCTGAGAGCGGCAAATACACCGTATAACATAAACGTCAAAATGGCAATAGTTCAAAACCTGACCGATTTACAAGAGACGTATGAACAAAATAAAGCTGTTACATTTAATAGTCAACCCTTTGTATGTAAAACGTGCATAGTCACGAAGTCACCGGAGCGTATCAGCCTCCCCCCCCCCACGTGGCAATAACCCACACAGCCGGCCGCCTGTTGCCATCATTATTAAATAGTTTAACTAAAGTCTATGCTATCTACTATACACAACATTCTTGCTTCATAGCCGTGCAAAGTAATACTATCCGAAACAAAATAATCAATAAATACTAAAAAAGCAAACTGACCCTACAAAAGTCCAGAGAAAATGCAAAATTAATCATTCGTCAAAATTATATTGAATTGTTTATGAAACCTTCATATATCTCAAATCTAAAATCTAACATAAATTAAAAATATACATCCGTGTAGAAAAAACATTAATTACAGGTAAAACTTTGTGGGTAATTGGTAGGAAAGTTCTCAATGCAAGTGGCCGGCGAGCTTGCGTACAATTTGCAAAACTCGCGCAGTAATGACCTGATATTTGCACTCACGTGGTAACATTTTAGGCAAAATGGATACATGGTGAATTCTATATATATAGGTTCAGTAACTCTTATGACTAAGTAATAAATTAGCTTCGATTTAATTCTAATAAAACACACTAGAGTTTTTAAAACGCCATGTTTTTCAGTTATACTAAATTACGCTGACGGACTCTAATTGATTATAAATTCAATCTTGCTAGGCCAAATTTATAAAGCCCAAAATAGATCGCTATGGACAAATTTGCTGAACCAGGCCCAGGTCCACCCTTATCTATAGTGTCAATAACGTTTTGACATTTATTCCTTACTTTCATAATTCATAATAAATTACGTTTACAATATATCTTATGTTATGTACCAGTGTTACTTTACCTATTGTAACACCTACGCCACAAAGTTATGCTGGCGCTAACGGTAGTCAGAATCTAGACTACAATAGCCGTAGATTAATTAAATTTATCTGAGAACTAACAGTCGAAATGGCTGCTCCTATTGGATCATGAATGCATATGTAATATTAGTTTTACACGAGGACAGAACAGAGAGTCAGTAGAGTAGAGCAGTTCAGTGCTGTTATTGTTCACTCCCGACGTGTGCGTTCAAACAATAGAAGTACTGCTATATCCTACTGCTCTGCCTGTTCCGCATTCGTGTGAGACTTACATATATCTATCCTTTTCTTCTTCTAAAGTAAAAATAATTACATTGAACTTGTTTATAGCAACATCGAAGCAGCATATATGGTTCGAGTGACCACTGTTATCTACTATGAAGTCAGTTCAATCCGAGTCATCGACGGGAGAAGACATCATCTGCATACAGTAGGTGCCAACAAAATACCCTTGTATTATTTACTAGCTTTTGCCCGCGACTCCGTCCGCGTGAAATTTAAAAATAATAATAAAGAAATTAAAAAATAAGCCTATGTTACTCACAGCTAAATTACCTTGCTAACGGTTAAAGAATTTTAAAATCCGCCCAGTAGTTTTTGGGCCTATTCATTACAGTCAAACGAAGTTTTCCTCTTTATAATGTCAGTATAGATAAAGCGATTTCTACAGCATAACGCAAGGTTAACTATGTTAACAGTCAATTTAACTTTTTATCTTCACTCACAATGCCTTATTATGCACAATTGCGAGATACATGAATTCTAAATGAGTTTTCTTTCAGCAAATCAAAGGATAGAGAAAACAATGAATAGAGAGAGTTAAAACATACGCTTTAGTAGGTTCCAATTAGATAGTATAACGTCAGAGTTATTTTTATATTCTTACTTTAAAAACTGACAGCAAAATAGAGAACATACCAATTGTATCACAAAGTTTGCTTTAGATAAAACTACCTTTTGCCCGCGACTCCGTCCGCGTAGAATTTAAAAAAAAAGAAAAATGAATAGCCTATTTGTTCTTCCAGACTATCCCCTACATCTATACCAAATTTCATCGAAATCGGTTCAGCGGTTTAGGCTACTAACTTTAACAATCATCCATTCATCCTGCCATCCATCTGAACTTTCGCATTTATAATATTAGTATGAAGTATGATTAATGAAAATTTAACCTACTATGTTTCGACAGTGAAAGCCCACCCTAATAATCATAAGTATGTAATTTATACGTGAGCAGTAGTGGTCGGCGAGCGGGCATCGATTCCCTCCAATAGAAGCCGCTCACTTGCAGCGCTTCTCTCCAGACAGACCTAATTAAATCAAGAAGCCGCCGTCACTACGAGCACAGCTTTTACTAAATTAAAACTGAAACACTTTTATAGTGCTTCGCTATATTACGTATGAATTTATTTCTCTTTATTCTAATAATTAGGTAAATGATTAAAAAAGAAAGAAAAATAAAGCTTGACTATAATAACAGCCATGCAGAGTTTTATTACAAGTCCCTTAGTGTAGATTTCTTATAATCAAGACTAAGGAAGACTGCTAAAGTAATAATTAAACGACCCTGAGTGTTCTCACATCATTAGAAAACCAACAAACATAATTTATTCTTCATTCCGGAACAAAAACAAATATTTTTATTTCCATTTTCTAAATAGTACATTATGAAAGAAGTTCTATATGATTCTTCAAGAGTCGTACGTGCAAGGAGTAGACAAGCGTCGCCAAATGCATCTCACCTACTGACCCACATCATTTTCAGGTACAAGACAATGGCGTTAAGGAAGAAATGATTTCTTTTTAAAACAATACAATATTTCATTTTATGTATGCAACTCATTCATTATTAAAACGCCAAGATTTAAAAAAAGCGTCTTTTTGAAAGTTTCTAAGTTCATAATCAGTTTATTATAAGTTTTATGGAAGCAATTCCGTGTTTCGTCTGGTGCTGGAGGCCTTATTTAAGTCTTTTTCTCTTTACCACTCTTTTCTTATAAGGAGGATGGGAACGGGAAGTGGATTTGACGGTGGAGGAGATACATAGGAAGGGTACATGTCCTCCTTATGTGCGTTTCCTCCTCCGTCGGATAAGGGTAGGCAACGCATCTGCAATTGCGGATGTCTATGGGCAGCGGTCACTTCGCCATTTTGGCGGATTCAGGTGGCCGCTTGCTCGTTTGCCACCTTATGATATAAAAAAGAATTCAGAAGAAAACGGAACCACACCACATTAAAAACCATCCTATTATGGCTAAGACCAATTAGTGTTGCCCCAATAATCGCCGAGTTTCGAAAGTTGATTGCACTTTAAAAAGAAGAACTAAATTATTCTAATTGTTAAGGGGACACTTTTTACAAGCAAAACAAACTTATCGTAAACTGGCAAAAGCATAAATCGTGCGATACATCAACGACAATAGACAATCAAACCAGTGAATTATCCTTTAATCTATTAATAGTTTGTGGTCACGCAATGATAGCACGCTTCAGAGGGGAGAGTTTTCAACGCGTGCGATGTTAAGGAGATGCCACACGTACAGAGCTGTACAGGAACAGTGTGCCAACAAAACGACTCAGTAATTAAAATGCACCCGCGGCAGTCATTCTTATTTGTAAGTTAACGGTGACGTGTCTCTCGTGTGGCATCTATCTATCTTTTCTGATGTTCAGTGGTTATGATTTTATTCTATACAGCTTGTACTGAACTGTGTCTTTTCGTAGACGCCGCTGTTAAGTTATTTACTTTTGTTCTATAAGTGTAAATCAGACAGCTGTAATGGTAAACGCTTGCGGTGTTCTCAGCATCTTAGTTGGAGTGACGTCGCAATGCGGTCTCATTCCAGCCTTCGCTCACTATTTACATATAACGAGCTGCAATATCGCTTGCTTACTTATGAAAATGTTCCTTAATGTTATTTCCAATGTTATTGTATCGCACTGAGGTGATGAAGTTAAAAGAAATGAAGCTACGAATACCTTGGTTGTTGTATTGTACTCGTATAAACAGTACAATATGTTAATAAGTTAAGGTATTTTTTTAATAGACAATTTGATTGTTGGGTTCATTCTATTATTTTTTTTTCTAAAAAGTACAAAGTGAAATATAAAGTATTAATTAAATAAAATGTATAAGCCAATAAATACACGCTACCTAAAGTAGAATAGAACGGCAGCCATCATCAGCAGTTGACCTCTCCCGGTCGCTCACGATCTTGCCAAATGGTCTAGCCGCACTTAGCGTTCCTAGATTTACGTGCAGGACAGTTAGAGCAATGTAAATTCTAAGTCGAGTTTACTTTGAGTTTTAGATTAACCGCATATTCCTTTAGAGATAGGTATATTCATGTGACTTGAAGATAATTGCTTTTAATTGAATTTAATTTAGCAAAATTATTGCAAACATAGATAATGTTTAATTGGGAACTGTTAACAATAAATACAAACTATTTTCTACCTAATCGTGTATGATTAGTAAAAAAGTTTCTGCTTAATTATAGTAGGAAATAAATTAAGGGTGAAATATTTCGTGTTATATAAATGCCATCGTCGACCCGAATTGAATAATGGATGAGAAAGTTAATTTCGCGAACCTTCCGCGACATATCCACTACGATAGTTCTCATAATTAAGATTAATCAAACATTTAATAGTCGTTTACATTCAGAATCTGTAAATTTAAATTTTATTAATACATTAGCTGTTCCCATGCGGCTTCATCCGCATGAATTTATGAAAATATTATTTTATTATTTACATTTGTCAAATCATCAATAGCAAATGTCAAAAATTACCATACTATGGCAATCTTGCTTCTTGATGTTGGCATCTCGTAGCTTATGGTCTCTTTCCCACATTAGTTTTTTTATCCAAAATGTTTACCCCCTAAGTTTAATGGCGTGAAAATATATAGCCTAAAGCGTGACGTTAGTGTAGGGCTTTTTATTAAAGAAAGAATTATTAAAAAATATACTGTAATTGCTGACATCTTAGACAACAAAGAAGTGTGTGTTTAAGCTTTATTATAATAGTATAATAGATAGATAGATAGATTCATTCAGTTTAAAGTATTTTACAATTTTAATTGCGTTCATATTTACTTTTAAACTCTCTTTAAAGCTCGATAGCTTCAACAAATTGAGAGCAAAATTAAGCGAATATTTTTTATTGAGGTCATTTTACGAGCTTTAGTAAAGCTGATAGAACTCTAGACAAGAGAAAAGTAAGCAAGGAAGAGATTTTCAACATTTCTTTCTAAAAATTTAGATTATTTTTTCTTTTTTTTTCGTCCGATTTTATTATTAAAACTTGAACGCACTTTACAAAAATTATAACAAAAAAATCAACACAGTTAACGATTCTATTCTAACCCAAATTCAAAGATAAAACTCCAGATAACTGAAGTATCGGTTATTGTTATACATAAAACATACACGCTTCATACAGAGAACGTTTCTCGAAAATTGATGAGAACGAGTAATTAAAATAAATTGAATCCCATATAATATGGAAATGATTTTATCATAAAGGATATAATAGGGAAGGCGGTTTCGGATTTCAGACACGATTTTGATAATGGATTTCGAAAGTTAACGCATAATTATAGCCGTGATTTAAAATATAACGAGCGACGTGAATACATTTTCATGCTATTAAAATTTCAAGAATTTTTCATTAAAACAACAATTATAACATTTAAATCTATTTAATTTCTTCGTTGTCTTAAATAAAAGTGTTCTTCAGTCTATTATCACATATTCTTCTAATACAGAAGATAAGGATTTCAGCCATCTTTTGAAATACACGAATAAACACATCTCGGGCGGATGTACGAAACTACACACCAAGCTCAAACTCGACGACAGATGGCGTTGAAATAAAATTTTTATAACAGGAAAAAATCTCTAAATAATACGACTCTACACTTTATTTTACAACGCTTTCTTTTACCTGTAGTATACAGATCTTATTCCCAGGTTGAAATAAGTCAAATTGCTTCTAAATAATTTTTATTTAACTAAGCCTTTACTTAATGTCAGTACATTCTCAGGCTAAACTTTTGACAGGCACCGAGACCCTAAGAGGGGACGTTTAGTGGGCTGTTGATGATAAAGTTTGTTCAATAAATATAAGCTTTCTTACAAAAGGTTTGAATTATATAACTAAATGTATGTATCTAATTTCGGACGATTTGCGAGTCATCTAGTCATTACGTTTGCTAAAACCGCAAGTCATCAAGTCTCCAAACTACGCAGAGAATTTCCTCAAATAATGATACCTTGGGTTAAAGGGCATTGTTCCTAAATTCAAGTAGGTGTTCTGTAATTTACGACCGACTTATAAATAATGAATAAAGTAATAAACGACCAATAACACTTTTTATAATATACTCAAGAATACCACAATAAAACAAGACATCCGTAAATGGTTAGGCAAAGACCACAGACGTCCAATTGACGCGATCCTGACACACCTGTTTTACTTCTGATACATTCACACTTATAAAGGTAAATTAAAAAAAGGCTTGTTTTGTGCATATTTACTTACTTGAAATAAATACAGCTTATTTTTACCCAAATAGCTGGATCAAGTACCTGTAAAAACAAAAACACATTAGATTTCTTTTAGTCCGTATCGTTAAAATTTTGTTGTTTTCTTTGCTAAGGCAGACGTATGAAGCGTAGCGTGTTATCTGGATAGATTGCAATATCTGAGCCGACAAATTGCCAGTCCAACTGGATAGGGTACCGTCCGCGCGATTCATTACAAAACGACGTAATGATCGGACGAAAGAAATAAGGCGTTGTGAAGGCCATTGGTTGCCTGAGCAATGTGTTTGATGTATAAATTCTATGTAGGGCTAGGTTAGTTGTGATTTTAATTAACATTATAAAATTTTATTACAATGTTATATAGCCTATATTACTCATAATAATATAGCTTTTTATTGGCGAAGAATTTTTAAAATCGGTCCAGTAGTTTCGGGCCTATTAAATGCAAACAAGTAATATTTTTTTCCTTTAAACATTAAATATTAATTAATTAGAGCTGGCTAAATTCAGTAGTACTTCAAATGCGCAAAAAAAAAAAACAATTAGAACGTATATAATGTGTTATATTTAAATATAACGATACTGCATGACCCGGAACCTGAATGATTGGTGGCCATTAGGCCCCATGGGTGGGGGCAATGACACGCCATGTTATGTCCGACGTCATCTCTGATGAAATACCTCTCTACGTGTATTAGGGTTAATTTCATTGACAATAATTTAAAAGGACATGCTGGTATTCGTATTATTCGAATTACGACATACATGGGTCATGCAAAATCATGCAAAATGGCATTTAAATTTCATTTTAAGATACGAGATACAGAAAAAAAGGTAACATTCGCGTAATATTCCGTATTCCAAAACAGTTTAAAGGTACGATTTAGTACATTTACTTGGTTTAATTTAATATCCCAGAAGCAAACGATACATAATACGTTATTTAGGATTAGAACTAATATTAGACCATGATATTAGCCTCAATAATTGAAAACGAGAAACTCTTTGTTCATTTTTCGCATTTTTTACCTTTCTTAAACAACAATGAATTCCTTTTGAGAAAGGTATAAAAGGATTCGCGGCAGATAAGTAATCAGTTCAGTAATCGTAATACTAAAAGGAAGTTGAAAGAAGACTTTGAAAAGGGTTTTTTCTTAATCCGAAAATATTATCCAACATGTGGCTTAGATAGCGAATTTTTATTAAAAAACACGAACATGGTAAAAAATTTACATGCATCTACAATCTACAAACCAAACGAAAAGTATTAGAATTTGTCATCATATCAACTTGTATTATTGATTTCAATGTATTTCGGATGTAACGCGGGATGTTACGTATCGAGCCCGTGCCGCCAGGTGGCGGTGACGTCGCGGCCGGAGTGGGGGCAACGGCTGCATGTAAATTGTCTCATTGACCCATCGGCGACCGACGTCGCTTGTCGCCTATCGATATCAGTTCCCATGATTTGAATGTCAGATTGAAACGCGCAGTTTAACTGGGGACAAATAAACTATGGTGCAAGATGAGACTGTAGTATTCTGTTATATAAAAGAATATAGTCATATCTTTATACGTTCTTGAAAAAAAAACTGGGATTACTTAACAATTTAGTTATGATCAAAATGTTCGTTTTGATTTAGGAATTATTCAAGAAAAGTATTTACGATCTTAAGGCAGGAATTCACACTAACTTTTATACAAGTAGGTAGGGATATAAGCTACTGTCATGTGTACTGTATTCATGTACCTAAGCAGTCATGAGGCCAAACCCTTGAATTCGTTCCGGCCAGTAAAGATCGACTAAGTAAATTGAAACATCGCCACTCCTCGATCGGGATTCCACAGAGCATCCTGCGAAATGGTTATGTCTCTCTCCGAGCGGCCGCCGACCACCCAATCTAACGCAACGGCCACGTAACGACTGCGGGAATTACCAGAGATTGTAAATGGAATTTACGCGCACCCTGTAAAAATGCCTAGCGAAAATACACCTATAAAAGCCAAGTATAAAAACTGGACACTAAAGTAAACGCGTGGAAATAGTGTTTTGCCTAGATTTTTTATAGATTTATACATAAACATAAACACAGTTTTGATCGAAAAAACGAATAGCCAACGACTTATGTTTGGGTAAAACTTCTATTGATACCCACGCGGCAACCTTTATTTTATAGTTGAAATTGTCGTATACCGAACAGAGAAAGAGATAGATAAAAAGGATAGTTATAATAAAATGCAGACAAGTGCTGCGATGCATCATGTACTCGGGGAGTCGCGACCACCAACTTGAAACAGACGCAGTTATCATGACAATTTTATTCAAGAACCTTTTAACTCGCTTTAATCTACTCTTACGGGTTACATTTAAACTGCTATTTTAGATGTTAAAAAATTTTGGAACGGTGTTTATCAGAGGTCTAACGGGTCTTACAAATAAATTTATAAATTAAATTAAATTATTTGTCTGTTATACTCTTTAAACTTCAGATAAGTTGGTATACTAAGTACATAAAGCGTAATAAATCTTATGATTACTTCTGTCTGCATCTTAGAAAAGGCATCAAAACGTTATAACAATTTTCACGATTGAAAGAACTAAATAACCTACAATCATGTCCGAATACGTAATAAAACCTTTTTAGAAGAAAATCATAATCTTTGCTACTTCTCAAATCTTTATGTTTCAGTGAAAAAAAGCCGTTTAACCGCGTCTCCTAAGAGCCGGGTCCATTACGTTGATGTTTCTTGACAGGTACGGATAGGTTTAGATCTGGATTACTGATATCACACGAGATTAGAGGTCGTAGGAGAAATATATAAAATTCGAGGCTTTATTCCACTTAGATAACAGTCAATTAACGTAGCATTAAGAAATAGTTGCGATTTTTATAATAAACCATAAACAGATTACAAGCACAATGAGTTTATTACCTGTCAAATATTAGAGAAACTTAATAACTTTATTTTAAGGGCAAACTATAAATTGGCCAGGAACAGCGGTCACATAGAAATCCGTAAACACTGCCTACCCCTCTAAGTTAGGAGAGGGAGTTGTATTTAAACTTTAGCTATTAAATTTAAGAGGAGGATTCTGATAGGGCTATGTCAGGAATGGGCAAAATACAACTTCCCCTAAACACCAATCCATCATTCTGCCATGACATATCGGCAAACATTACTTAAACCGATGTATTGGATTTTTTTACATTACTTACGTCATATTTGGAGAAAGATTGTCAATATTCACTAAAGACAGCCTTAAAAAATTATAACACTATTATGTTATGTTACACAGTCGGATTCATTTAGGTATTGAAGATCAACGACCAAGATTACAACATCCCTACTAAAACATAGTAGCGTCTACAAAGAGTTCAAAGTGTGGTTTTCTGCTAAATATGGAAAAATGCAATCACATCTGTCGAGGTTTATTCCCCAGTGCGGTTTAACATCACAACATTTCTATTTTAACTGAGATTGCTTGCACTTGAGAAAAACAAACAATAATATTTGTTGCTCACTTCAATTTTTTTAATCTACCCGCTTTTTACTGCATATCACAAAGTTTTTAGACCGTAAAGGCCTCGTTTTAATATCAGTTTTAATAAAAACACAAACACATACAAATATAATTGCAAACTTTTCTTCATATTCAGAAAACAATTAAGGGGCCTATTTTACTTAATGTATCACAATAACTTTGTCGTTAAAAATATTTCAACAAATATGTGCAAGTATCAAGAATGATAGGTCGTAGTATAATATGGATAATCAAATGGAAAGTCTTCAAATCTTCGATTAATCTTAATAAACAGTACAGCAAACGTTCAGACAGCTCACAAAACTGTTGTAATACTAATGGTGTTTAAAATGGTAATAAATTACGGGAGGCTGGTGTAACCATCCATTTAGTTAATTATTTCAAATGTCACAAGAGATGGATTAGTTTACGATCTAGATATCTCAATAGTCACTAGAAATTAAATCTAAATCATACATACGGCACAATAATTAAAATTGTCAATAAAGTACAAAACATTAACTCTGAAATTAACGGTTAATATTAAATAGTCATGTGAATTTATTATTTATTATTTTATTGAAAACATTACATGACACAAATTAAAAAATATGGACAAATATGGCCCGCAAAAATAAATATATTATCACTATTTTCTTAATAGTGTATATAAGGGCTGGAATAATATCAATACAGGTTACGACCGTGAAAACTCACCTTAAAATTAATCCTAAGAGTGAACAGCAGTATATACGTCTCTTTCTATTTAATATTCTCTTTCTTTTGTAACCACAACCGGTCTTACGCATCCTTTCAGCGGAATCCATTAAACTTGAAACAATTTTGATAAAAGAAATGTGGACATAGATTATAAAAGGCTTCGTAAATCTTATGAACGAAACGAATGAAAAATAAGATGATATTCCAAAATCTTTACTTCTCTTAAGACCAAGAACATAAAAGAAAAAAAATGTAATTAGCTGGATAATATTCCAAAACCACAGAACTTAAATGTTAAAATACCAAACGTGAAAAATATTTTCCGAGCCATTACATACTTCGGCCGCGTCCTCTGACCTGGAAGCTAAAATCGGAAGCTTTTAGGGTATACGAGCATGACCTACAAGTCTACGATACTAGTGGTAATGTGGAAACCTAACATCGAAACACTCTAATGTGCGGATGGGGATTTAAAAAGCGAATGATTTGAATTCCAAGCGTTTTACGAGATTAATTAAGCACGTAAATAAATTACTAACTAACGTAATTGAACTTTCTTTTTCTAACACTCGTTAATTGGTCACTTCATCACACTAAAGTCTCTTAGTGCTTACTTAGCGTTTCTGCGTCCATTTCATGCTAAAAGTTATAAGTGTTAATTGATTTAAAGGAAAACAATTGCAGCTTTAAATAATGTTGACATTAAATTAGGTCAGTTATGTAATAATTTAGTATTAGCTCGCTCGCCTGTCGGCAGATGAACACGACAAATATGCCATCAGCATACAAACTCTGCTGAATTTGATCGAAATACAAATATTTGCACATTTCAGATATTTCTAACATTGGCCATTTAATATGCATTTGCCCAAAATAATAATATAGCTTTTTTTTATTCTTATACTTGTTGTTCCCGTGCGACTTCATTCGCATGAAATTATGAAAAATTTATTTTATTGTTTACATTTGTCAAATTATCATTACAAATGTCAAAATGACATGACATGATGATAACCTTGCTTCCTTGATGTCGGCAACAACTTATGGTCTCTTTCCCAAATTAGGGTTTTTATCCAAAATATTTACCCCTTAAGTTTGATGGCGTTAAATATATAGCTTAAAGCGTGACGCAAGTGTAGGGCTTTTCATTAAAAAAAGAGTTAATCAAAAATATGCTGTAATTGCTGACATCTTAGGCAACAAAGAAATTTGTGTTTACGCTTTATTACAATAGTATAGATATACATTTATTTAGCGAAAAAGATGTAACAGAAACAAAGATAAGAACGTGATAGAAGATATAAATTAAATTTGGAAACAAAATCTAATGATGCAATTTACGATCAGATTTACCAAAATAGAAATAGTAATAAATCAAAATAAAATATGAATACTGTGGGGTGAACCGTGGCCGAATTCGCACGACTGCGTCCCTCAAAGTCGGGATAAGCTTGCGATCAGGTAAACCGACTTTACCATCTTTACTTAAATTATACAAGTGTATAAGCAAAGAATTAAATAAGCTTTTTACTTAGAAGACCAGGCTTAAACTCCATCATCATCATTATCTTCGTATACTACTCACGTAGGATCGGCACGACAGGTTCTCCACATAAATCTATCATACGTCATCTCAATCATCACTCCCTTCGTGATCACGTCACCTTTCACGCAATCCATCCATCTCTTTCTCGTTCTACCTTTACCGGGGTAACTTCCACAGTCATAACTAACGTTTACAATGTTACATGCGATTAGTCTCAAAAGCCATTAAAACATTGACGTCTGCCAAATTATAAACGGCGCTAACAATTTGACGATACTCGTGTAATTCTAAGTTGTATTTAAAACTAGAATTTGTAAATACAGAAGTAGTATAACTCGGCGTCAGGGATTTCATTAAGCTCCTTTCAGTCAGCCTGAAACTCTACCGGCGCGTCGCGGTGTGCGCGCCGCTGCGGATTACTGAAGAGCTATTTGATTCCATTTCCCAAGGGAATAAATTTAATTAGCACCATTCAGCAATACTAGAACATCAGTAAATCTAACTAATAACATATTTCTATTAAAACCAAAATGCAATAAATTATAATCTCTATTCCAATTGAATTTAAACTACGAATAGATATATCAGAACACTAATTAATATATTTTTTTTCTTAGTGAGAATTACGAACTTATGTGCTTCAAATAATAAGTATCAAATTACATATAACAAAAAATAATCACATTTATTGTTGTCTTAAACTTATAATGATGTCAGTTACTAGTTCATTCTTCACTAGCTTTCTCCCGTGACTTCGTCGGCGCGGACTTAAAAGAAAACTTAATAGATAGCTCAAGTGTTATTTCAGACTACATTTTATTATCATTGTAAATTACATCGAGATTCGTTGTGCTGTTATGGCGAAACCTTCTAATAATCATCCATCTAAACATTCGCATTTATAATGTTAGTAAGATTATCAAAATGCATTTTTTTTACAAAGTATTAACATCTTTCCAAATACAAGAAATCATATATCTATTATTAAGGTTATTGCATATCTATTTCCACGGTTTAGTACGTCAAATATGTGGCAAAATTAAATAACAAATGATTTGAAAAAAAAAAAATACACTTTATTTACGTACGGCAACGTTCGCTGAACGAATCACAAAGACCTGTTAAACGAATAATTTGAACAATTTCATCGTAAACCATGTGATGTGAAATGTTCCACGGGCAACTTTTCACAAAGGGCGGGCGGGGGAAGTCTCGGAAAGTCTTGCTAAATTAAATATCCCGCAAATCGCGCCCTCAAATAATTATAATGAAATAGCAAGACGTTAACTTTAAGACGATTTTTCAAATTTTCAAGAGAAACGTTTTTAATATACCTTTCGACAAATATCTAGGATGTTATGGCTTGATGTTAACATGGATATCGACTGAAAAATGGCTTTTTAATAACATTGCTATCTTTTTCTTAAAGAGAATAAGAAGGGTGAAAATATAGTTCTGTACACGTGTTTGGGCAGTATCATGCAAGTCCTTCAACTTTAGTTATCAAAACTCGGTTAGCATGATATTACTCCTATCTACTATTATTCGTTTATATGTAGTAAAATTGCAAATAATGAAGTTTAGTTCGTATTAAATGGTAATTGGTAAACGTAAAAAGAATAGATAAAAATCCTTTTAAACTTCAACATAAATGAGTTTTCTTTTCCCTACAATATTAAGAATTGTGAGCGCTTTGACCACAGACCAGCGCTATCTTTATGAACGAAATAAAATTTAAATTTCATACAAAGAAATTCATTGTACGAATATAAGCTATACACGATAAACCTTTATCATATTATCTTTATACAAAGGAGAATAACAACATCCAAATATATTCACACACTAAAACTTAGTTATCTTTTGCTCATTTTAAAACAAAAACTCCTGAAGAATTTTGTCAATTTATTTCAGTTATCTATGGTATTTCTCACGAAATTATAATTCAATTAACTCCCGTGACATATAATACATCTTATATCATACTTAAACTCAATAACCATTAACTTATAAAGTACCATCTAAACTGTAACAGGGTACACGTAGTTAGTAGCTTAGTGACATTGCGTCAGCACTACCTCGTCACACAATACGGCTTTAGTTAACTTGTAGTCAAATTCCATTCCCGTGGAAAATTGTCACTATATACGCCACACTCGGTGAGTTTCTACTGCCAATACACATGTTGCACATACAATTACAGTGGGCAGCAGTAAACAATCGATTACATTTTTGTAACTGATTAAAGCACTTCTTACTTAACTTAGCCATCAAACATATTTTCAATGTAAAAAAAGTCAAATGAGACTGTAACCGCTACAAAAACAAAATTTTCATGAGCGTACATAAACTTGACAAATAACTAAGGCAGTCTTAACAAAGTAAATAGTTTTAAATACAACATTACGAAGTGGAAGCAAAAATAAATGAGAGGACACTTCAAAAGTTTAATTAAGAAACTTTTGTACGCGCAGTTTGTTATAGAGGTGCTAAAATTGAGAAAAGACGATTTAGTGTGAAATAAAACACGAAAAATACATTATCCTTATTTTTTTTTTGACAGAAAAAAGTAGAACAGAAAATAATAAAAATTAAAATAGTAAAGTAATGCTTTAAAACATAATTAACACTTAATTTTAATATAAAATTAAAAACCGATTTAAGTAAAAAACATAAATAACAAGTTCAATTTAATTGCCAACTATTTATTTCAGCTTAAAACATTATAAAGCATAAAACGTATGTAATTCTCGCATTACAACTTGCATCCTGTTTACTTGTATATTTTACTCGTGTACTGCGCTTCCTACTTAAAGGATAAAAGGCTACAATTGTAGCTCGCGTGCCAAACGCGATACGAGACCAATGCAACCGCTACAGCTATCAAACGGAACATTACATGCAATCCAATAATTGTAGTCGACACCGATTATCTTTTCTATTAAATATCATGTACATTTACGTTAAATTTAACACTAGTCATCGCCCGCGACTACGTCCGCGTGTTCTAAACTCTCCTCTACATCTATACCAAATTTAATCAAAATTCGTTTAGCCTTTTATACTAGAAACTCTACCATTTTAACTTTCGTATTTATTAATATTAGTAAAATGAAACAAGATTAAAAAGTACACTTAACGCTAAGAACGCGATACCATCTTAAAATATTGTAAATTTACTATATCAAGAATACAGTTTGAAGTAAATAATAACAAAACCTTCTCCTTTCAATTGTATAAGTCAAGCACTTCTGCACCTGTACATTGCCATATCCTGTGCCTTACACGGGGTCAAAACAAAAACAAACGTTACGGGGCACGAAGTCTCGTATTGTGTGATATCCGTGCCACCAGGAGTGAGCCTTACACCAAAGCTCTGTAGCTAAGCGTATGCTTTCCTAGCTACGAGTATCTACGCGACGTGTATAGTTCTACAACGTAGCGTTGGCCTTTTTTGACTTGCATTTTCTCACGTCTCTCTACACTGGCTGTTACAGGTGTTGTATAATATCTTTGTCACTTTAAAACACATTACTATAATATAAAATTTAACACTAACACATAAATTACCTATGTATAACATTTAAATATATTTTCAAAATCAGGCAGTCTTGACTGAGATATAGTATGTACTATATTTTAAGAAGATATATTAGAAACATAATACAGATATTCAAAGCGACCAAAGTATACAAAAGGAATTTATCATGAAACATTTCAACGACTGGGGAATTTTCAGATGTACATTTTAGAATTATTGAAAGCACACGTGAAAGTTTCGAAATAATATATAGAACATAAATGTAGGACACTGCTTGTGGGATGATGTGAAAAATTAATAAAAAAATGCGGCTTATTGTTGTCGGGAATAACCTAATTTAAGTCTGATTTATACCATCCTGACAAAATCTATAATATAATAAAGCGTAAATACACATTACTTCGTGGCGTAGGATGTCAGCAATCGCTGCATATTTTTGGATGATTCTTTCTTTGATAAAAATCCCTATATTTACGACACGCTTTAGGCTAACTACTTTCACGCTATTGAACTTAGAGGGTATATAAATTAATAAAAATCTCTCATGTGGGAAAGAGACCATATACTCCAAGCTGCCAACATTAAGCAAGCAAGTTTATTAAATAAATTTGACATTTGCAATAAAAAATTTGACAAATGTAACAATACAAAAAAGTTCTTTTTATAATTTTATGAGGATGAAGCCTCACGGAAACAGCTAGTATCTTATAAAGAAACAAACAAATCACTCCAAAGGGTAGGATATATGTAGACATTACCCCACGATAAAAATAAGGTATCATAAAACATTCAACAAGATGCAAGAGAAAAAATATGGATAATTAAGGAAACAATTTTAATTTATACTTTCACATTATTGTTATCTTAAATTTTATTTCGGAGACAGGCGTCAGATTAGTACTGTGTTTCTAATGTTACTAGTTGCTAGTATACAGGATGTCCCAGCTGACCTGCATGAACTGCCTGACGCAGTCAGCGCCATGCTCCCGTAGGAACGTCTGCAGGGTCTGGACCCCGCGCGCTGACAGCCTGTATCCGTTGCCCTTCGCGCCCACAAAGAACACGCCGGGGTTCGTACCCTCGCCCATTTTTCACATCTTAACTGTCTTCAGTTATTTTAAACTAGCTTTACACAACAACTTTACACAATTGACATAAAAATGTTCTTAAATGTTATTGCAATTATTTAAGTAACATTACCGGCTCATTTATTTACATTCCTTATTACGAGTAATAATTATTTTCACTTTATTCAACGAATATTTTTTAAATAACACAAAACTTTATCGTAACCTCAAACTTCTATGTCTACGTGCTCTGATAGCGGCGTAGCGTACGGCCAGCTTCGCGCGTCCGTAGACACTACGCTACGGCGTAGCATGTAGCCCGGAGCGGTGGCCGTAGCGAGCGATCTGACGTCACCGATAGAACCCTCCTTAACCGAGATTTCGAACACGTAATTGATACTTGGGGATGATAAAACCATTCATCTATTATTACAGCGTATGACATAACAGATCCTATCATTAAGTAGAATGAAAAACCTGAAATTCTGACTTACGGAATTTTTTATATCGTATTTTAGATTGATCAAACTTAATTTAGGGGCGTAAAGATGAAAATTATATAAGCAATAAGATAGAATTCCCTCTAATTTTAAATAAGATACGTTTATTTGCACATTTTATCTGTTATTTATTTGATCATTTTCATATACAATAGCGGTAAAATTAGTACAAAAGAAATATTTATTAAAACAAGACCGGATAACATTATGTAAAAAGGTCATATTACATAAATAATGACAGAATACCGAGAACACGTCGACAGAAAAACTATATTTATATAAGAATTTGGAACAACGCCAATACATACATCTTTTTTCACAAAAACTAATATGACTGATTTAGATATAAATAATTTAATAGTTCCTTACGTTTATAGAATCAATGTTAACAACATTACAATAATACGTTCTTTGTTTTGCTTTCCAAGTAATTTTTTTTGTCGAATTTCATAAATATTTTACATTGACTTAAGACATAAAAAGCACTTATTACGTACAGAATGAAATGGTATATGCCAAACATTGGAAACCTAAGTAGCATCGACAGTATGATGTGTGAGCGTCACTTCCACGAAGCCCTCGTAAAATAAATGTTTTCAATATAACTTTCTTTATAGCGTCATATAATTTTTATTGCTAATCCTTCGGTCCGCGACTACCAACGAAAAAGGTTCACTTCATTAGGTTCCAAGATAGTGATAAAATTCTATAAAACCTAACAAACAATAAAATGCAATTTTTAAACCACAACGAAATACAAAACACAATAGTAACGTATCTCTCTGTATATTAAAGCTATGTCTATTTTAGTGAAGACATTCATTTCTAATACTAAAAAGAGCATTTTCTGGTAAATTATAACAAATAAGTCATCAATAATAGTTGATTAAACACCGTTGTGTAGTATGAGAGGTCCCACTAGCGCCGGGACGCTCGCTGCGGGTTTGCGGCGCATTATTAAAACGTCAACAACAAGAGCTTTTAATGCAAAGCCAATTAATTTCCAATCAAGAATCGAAGACAATATGAGATTCATTGTTAATGCGGGCTGCAAACCATTCTCCTATATTAAAATCACTAAAGATAATCGTACTAAATATACGTTGAAACCATATACTATTATGCTTCTAGAAACCGTTTGCTACCTCTAATATTTTCAGTAAATTGGTTCAAAACTTTCATAGTATTGAATATGCAAATTTTAATTTCCCGTAACCCAATTGAGATATAAAATGTAGAATCAAGAGTACATAAAGGCGGGTAGGTCTTACAATTCCGTCTCGTACGTAAGCTCGTAATAAATAATGGCCTCATAATTCGAAAGGGGGGTCCAAAAACAGCGGCTCGTGGAACAATGCCAGCGCACCCTGGGCGACTTGACATCGATATCTTGCTACGGTAAATCCTATACTTGTGCCCTGGATTAACATTCATCTTGTAATATCTGTATTTGGATGAATTAAAATAAAAAAAGAAAAGATTTTTAATATAGGAATTTAATAAATTCCATTCCTTTAACCATAAGATTCCGTACTCTGTATACTAATAAAGTTTAGAAGCCTGCAATAGTGTCCAAATATGACCCTAATATTTTGTAATTTAAATACCGTGTTTTGCCAAAGCCGTGGTGATTTTATAACAGAATTAATCGCATGTTTACGACCTGTTCCTGTGCTGAGAACAAATATTTAGAAATTACGACATACATGAAATTTTACTAGCGATCTTCTATTACTAAATCAAAAAAGGCATAGTTTACAAGCATAATACATTTTATTTAGATAAAAATCTAAATCAGTATCTTTGCGTGATTTCAAAAATAAAACATTAACTTAAGGCTCAACAAAAAACCACACCTACCATAATAATATTCAAATATTCCATACACTCTTTCAACTAACAGCTAGCTAGGACATTCTATTAGTGCCTATACAGCCTGGGGAGGCACTTTGTCCAATTTATCTGGAAAGCCTCGACGCCTGCAGCGGACAGTTGCGACACGACTCAACGCGAGATGTAATTATAAAAGCGTCCTTGTCGCTTATTAATACAAGCTTTTACCATCTATCACATGAATGGGGTAGGCAGAGACTATCGCTGTATATATGTCGCCAAATCTAGTATCAAACTTGCACTTTTATAACTAAAAATCTATCTCTAATAACATCAAATTATTTTCTAATAATGCAAAGAAAGTCATACTTCTATTTACTATTTTCTAGACATCGACAGAACGACAATAAAGGCAAACCTTAAAAACGAAGAGAACGTGAAGCCGCAAAACAAACGTGCGGCGGAAATCTGAATAAAAACAAGGTAAACAGCCTGCATTTGATTTCACCACAATACATATCGAACGTTAAACAGAGACAAATTGGAACCGTAGTACGTTGTTCTGGGTTTAGCAAATTTAAATATACAGTTATGTATTTATTAAAAAAGAAATGACAGAGTTAGAATTAAGCTTCACTTATACAACCTTATAAGCTTATTAAAAACAAGTGTTAGCATTTATGATTAAAAAGCTGTTGCTCGCGACTTCGTCGACATGAAATTAAAAAAAAATGACATAGTCTATCTTGCTCACAGATAAATTACCTAAGTACCTACCTCCAGTAGTTTTTAAGTTACTTCAATAAATACAAATATTTTCTTTTTATAATATTAGTATAGATGTGCTTCTTAGAAAGAGAGCTATTTAATTGGCCTTGTAAAAAATAATATTATTATAAATCTCATCACATTTTCCATTTTATGGCACTTAAATAAAAATTCAAAGCAACCAAATACTTTGTGCGGACAAGCTTGGCAGATGACAGCTCATTACTATTGTCTACTTAATGAGTTTGTAAATGCGGCACGACAATTAAAATTGCCTGAATTTCTAACTGTTTAAATTTCAAAAACACCTGCTTACAATCTATTGTCACTCCTCTGATTCTTACTAAGAAGTATAATGTTTCAGTATAAATATTCCAGTACTGGAAACTGGAAATAGTTTTATATCTACTGAACTTGAATTTGTATAGATAAAAAGTAAATGCATGAGAGAAACCATACAAGAACCTGCAAAAAACTACAGAAGGTTAATTGCCATCATACTAATATTATAAATGCGAAAGTTTAGATGGATAAATGGGTCTTTGTTAGAGTTTGTAGCCTAAACGGCTGAACCGATTTCGATGAAATTTGGTATGGGTGTAGAGGATAGTCTAGAAGAACACATAAGCTACCCATTTTTTTTAAGCCCACGCGGACGGAGTCACTTGCAAACGCTTGTAAATAATACGTTTAAAAAATGTAGCATCACTTTTTCAAGAGCAAATAAACGAGTGCTGGAATCAAATTTATCTGGAAGCTTCTGGAAGTGAGCTACAACTGATGAGATTTACAACGGGCTCGGCTAAAGTGAAGTGTAGCAATTTTTCTTTATTCTGTTATTATCACTTCACTATGAGAGCATTTTTCATTTTAAAAATGTCTTTCAAACATTTTTCAGTTGAGTGCCAGTATTTTAATCCTGCTCTAAATATTTGTAATCTTTAGACTTTGACGCTAGTTATTTAGTTTATATTAGAAAAAGATATTGTTAAGTCAAACAAGTGTTTTACCCTTTGATAACCGCTGATGATGACGGACGTCAACATGGTGTTTACTTTACCATAAATATGTATCACCGCATTTCTTTCTGTACACTTTATTATTCTATTGCTCAAGATCGCATTTTGTAAGCCTACGCATAACACTGTTACAATAGATCTGTCTAAAATCGCACATTCTTTATTTTTTTGTGAAAATTTTACGGCTATGAATTACTTAGGAGTCAATAGGAAGGTTTATTTAGTAGTTTTGGAGGCATTTTACCTGCACCATACCGCGATTGTCGAAGTAGGTTCAATAGAGGAAGTTACAAGATGTAGGCGTAAGTGCTCAAGTACACGATCACCAGTGTGGTCGTAAAGGAGTTTAAATAGTGCTTTTATAGTATTAAATATCCAATTTTATGGGATAGACGCGGCTCAGACGGTCCAGTCTCTCGAGACTGTCTACAGACAGTATCGATCTTATCGATACTTCTAAAATTGTATTGGGATTAAAACAACCATAGAGGTTATCGTACTTTCTAGATTGTCTGTTGTTATACTACAATTATATAAAAAATTAACCATAGAAATGTACCATAACAGCTGTTATCTGATTTTCATTTTAAGTACACACTAAAATCTTTTAACATAGGACTTATAAGAAGAAAAAAGACCAGCTACTTTTAAACATTAAGGGACTTTACACTTTAGCGACTTGATCACGCAGAAGGGGTTAAAAAGAAATTAACACGGCTTTATCCGTGTCGCTGACAATAAGGACCAACATCCCCTTAGTTTGGATACGATGACCTTTTTTTTGATACTACACGCAAGTGTAGTTGTTTATTTTGTGCACTAATTTAGTTTCAAATACTCTAGATGGCGTTATTTACTTCATCAAATATATTTTTTTATTTGCGTGTCTACAAGGATCAGAAACAACATAACATAACACAAAAATATACAATAAAAAAACAGTACGCAATAAAGGTGAAGGTCGAATGAATATGACACGGTTTACAGTTTGCAACAAGCTCATTTGCAACGTAAACAATTTACGCCTTGTAAGCAAAGCAATAACAATAACTCCATGGCGGAACACGTTGCAATTCAATTGTGTATTGCAACAGAGTTTTCATTACGAAAACATGTTCAAAAACATATTATAGAACAACAATATTACATTTTAACACAAATATCTTATAGCATTGTAACACTTCATGTGATATTTCCAGACCGCTGTTACCGCGTCGTTTCTTTTGTAGTTCGCTTTGATTTATTCTGCTTTTGAACTTTGAAACACCGGTCTCCCGGTAGGGAAGGAAATGAATAATAAGGTGAAATAATTTTATGAATTCTCTTAGATTTTTATACTACTCGCATAAGAGGGTAACAATTTACTCGCTTATGTATGCAAGTTATGTGACGACCTCAACAATTGAACAATTTTGACGAGTGAGGTGTCATAGGTACCCTCACAAGGTAGGCTTTTTAGAGATAAAGATACCTAATAACAATTAAACTAAGGTAACACTGAATGAACACTGCAGATATCGGAAATTGCTAATATTTTTTACTGTGTTGGATTTAATTAAACATTTTTAATTCAACTTACAATCAAGTTCTTCTTAGAACTTACCCCGGCAGCTAGTTGGCGACAAGAGAGTCAGTTAATTGGCTCACAACTAATTCTAGTGCAGCGCCATCTGCGTTCAGGTGGGGACATCCCAAGGAATTTATTGCTGCAGACTTTCTTAATTAAAAAAATAAACAGTTCAAGTTCTTTCAAGAATGTACTTAAAAGTTGCTATATATAAATGGTACGCGGAAGTCTGTAAACAAAAGTGTCACACCGATTCTGATAAACATTAACAACAAAAGGGTCATATTAGTCTTATTTTTAACTAGCTGTTTCCGTGCGGCTACAACCCCGTGAAATTATAAAAACTTTATTTTATTGCATAAATTTGTAAAATTCTCAATTGTAAATGTCAAAATTACCTTCACCATAATTACCTCGCTTCCTTCAAGTTAGCAGCTTGTAGTTTATGGTCCCTTTCCCACATGTAGGTTTTTCTCTAAATTATTTACCTCCTAAGTTTAATAGTGTGAAAATAGCCTAAAGCGTGTCGTAAGTGTAGTATAGGGCTTTTCATCAAATAGCACTTTATTACATTAGTTTAGAAGTATACATACAATAAACTAGTATGACACAACCTTTATCAATGTTAACTGAACCTTCATACAACGTGATAGTAATTAATATAACTCAATAGATGAGAAGGCGATACGTCATCGAGTTCAACTCCAGGGGTAAAGACAAAAAAACGTATCGTGACTGATCGCGCAGGCCATCAATCAACGACACGACACGACACGTCAGCAAACCCCATCGTATGAACGTTAGCGATATCTGACACCGATGTGTACAACGAAGCAAATAAAGCTGTTCTGTTAACAATTAAAAAGTAGAAATACCGAAAGAAAGATCGTCACTAACGATCACGTTTCCAACATTGTTATATGTCCAATTTTTTGTCACTTATTCAAGCGAATGAAAGGGATGAGATTAATATATATTTACCGATATTTCAGCAATGGAAGCCCATCTTAATAATTATTCTTGAACTTGCTAATCTTTGGCATTGATATAACGAGAGAGATGTTTGAAGTCTGTGGTAAATAAACAATTGGGCGAATCCAATTCACGTATAATCATGTCAACTATTTCCTTCCTTTATGTAGTTCTCGATGGAGTATAGCTGTCATGTCCGGTCATATCGAGGAGCTAATTTAGACTGACAGGAATAGGAACGTCGCTTGTTCTAAACATAGCCGGGGACAAATATGAATGAACTCAGACGCACGCGCACAGGAATAGCCACGTGACCGTCAGCCGCCCCGCCACGGAGACTGCGCGTATTTCGGTTATAGACTGAGAGTTAGTTAAATTTTTCGATAGGTTTTATTTAAACAACCTAATTTGTTGAATGTGACCCCCGAAGGGTCAGAAACTGGTCGGTGCTACCACCGAGAAAAAAATAGACGTGAGTAATAGCCGTAAAATAATTAATCATAATGAAGTCTCACGAAAGTTTAAATAATTTAAGTGAAAGACATACGTTAAAAAGGTATTTTATTATACTATTAAAGACAGAAAAGCAACAGTTACACGTTTATCAGAAATTGTTAAGACCTAAAAACAAACTGACTGAAATATTTCCATGACATTTTATTGTTTTAAAAATTGATTGTGATATTGATGTTTATATCTACTATGGTCAAAGCAGTCTTAACTAACACAATAAGTAATTTTGCTATGCAATATCTACATAATATTTTATGATAAATTTAAACCGTTAGCTCCTAGACTATGTTCCCGTTTATTTTGTTTCCTTGACACGGCATTTCGATTGAATCGTTTCCACCATGTGCAATGTAAACACACTTGCTGCTACTGTATGAACAGATATTATGCTTTATGAAAACGTTTTGAATGTTTTGTTTATCCGATATACTCAAAATATGAAACATTTTTTGTTTACTAACAATGTCGTCATTTTAAACACAATTTGTTTAACATTCACATCTAAAATGAAGTGTTAATTTTAAATATTTTTTCAGATTTCAGAGCGACATCTATCTCCGGAAGCTATACCTTCTGAAGTGCAATTCAACGCCATCTGTCGCAGGGAAACGATACTATCACAGCCTACGAAGCCTCGGAATTTCAGACGGAAGCGTTTTAAAGCTGAAAACGCTCCCTAGAGGGCGCTAGTATTAAAACCGAAGAAACACAAATATGTTACAAACACAAAAGATTGGTTGATAAGAAAAGTATAGCAAGTAATAAAAAGAAAAAAGTGTGGAACATAAAGGAAAAGCTTGAAAAAACACTCCTACGTATTCCTATTAAATAATGCTTGTACAAAAGTATACTAAACACCTGAACCGCGTTAAAACTAAGTAAACGTCCTAAGCTATTTGCTTACATTTTACACAGACTCAGCAGCACTAAGTGAGCACTAAGTCTTTACCATGAATTTAGCAAATAAATCTCCACTAAGAGATTCACTTATTCACCGCTTTAAGTGCATGAATAATAATCCTTACGAGATTCATAAGAACAAGTTAAATCTACAAGCTAGTTGAGAGGTTCACTAGAGCACTTCACGAAGATCAGATCTCGAGTTGAAAATTACGGAGAGAAATAGCCAGGAGATCGGACCATCATTATACCAGATCTCGGATGCTCAAACACTTGTTAGTAAAAGTAGTGAAATATAACGAGGTAGTAAGAAGCAAACTATATTTGCTTAGTTATACCTTTATTCAAATATTTGACTCGCTTATGTAGTTTGACGCAACGCAGTTACTTTTTGACCTTGTCTGAATGTAGTTATATTTGTATTATACACGAAGTCAAGAACAAACCGATTTACTTGAATCATCTTAAATCTACAATTGAAAACTTTTTGCATCAGAATTATGCGTTAACGTGTTTTTACAGTGCAGTACACTATTGTTAATGATGGAACTTTGTCTATTAAGAATCATTGTTTTAATGCTTCATGTTGTATAAATATTCATATGGTTGTCTCTATTTTATCAAACTGTACCAATAAACGTGACAGTGAAATTCTACGGTTATACAACATTTTTAAATTATTTCATAGTTTAGAGCCCCACACACTACGGACTTATCGGCCGATAGTTTAATCATATCGGACTGTCAAGCCAGTCATATACAAACAAAACCGATGTTATGTGGGCACCTCTACTATCGGCTCAACTATCGGCCGATAAGTCTCTAGTCTGCAAGGGTCTTATAAAAAGCAAAGAATCGTAATAATGTAAATGAAATATAATCATTATATGTCGCGTCCTAGGCCAACGCCGCCGGCCCCGATCACCGGTCAGCCTTGACAAGGCCGCATGGGCGCGGTCACCCGACCACTCCATAACACTGACCTAGTAACCACGCGGACGGACTTAGAAAGACAGTCCTATTTTTTAATCTACTCATTAGAACTATAACTATATCATTATTAGGTATGAACTGTAATCAACGTATACTAAAACATACAAGTCGACTTATTTTTTTCTGTCAACACCAACCACCTATATAAAAATATTACATACTTATTTGCGATACGTAAAAATACATTTTTTTTTGTTCACTTTAGAAAAATGAACGCAAAATTACGAACCTTTCGAATTTTCTTGGACATTTAAAAAAATGATGGTAAGTTAACTGAATCATGGTCACCCCACATCATCAGTACACACACCCATTCATACTTTTCTTTTAAGTAGTCGCTTTTTGTGCGGTCACACGTTGCTAATGAAGTCGTGTTCTCTGTAATAATTAGTTCTACAACAAAGCTTTAAGCAAAAACGCTGTAAGCATCTATACTAATATTAAACAGTTAATTTTTTTTATTTCTGTACGTTTGTACCGTAAACCTTAAAAACTCGCAAATAATTTGATAATCAACTTATGCGGTTATGACATTTCCTTTATCGTACTAAGTAATAACTTTAGGTGTTACGAACTTAATAAGACAGAGATGTACTTCAAGTTATACGAATTAACTTGACAATTGTATCAACGTAAAGAAGTTTCCAGACGTCGAGGCTAAGTTTAGATTTACGATCTACTTTTGATATTGCAACGACAGTAAAACCTGAGTGCATGTACAAATCAAAAAGATAAAGATAAATGGTTTTTTTTAATTACTTTAATATCCTCTGTTCTATATATTTTATTAATAAGTAGCTATTATCGTGCGGCTTCATCCGAATGAAATTATAAAAACTGTTATTTATTGTTTACATTTGTCAAGTTCTCAATTGCAAATGACAAAATACCAATTACGTTACTATGGCAATCTTGCTTCCTTCATGTTGGTAGCAGCTTATGGTCTCTTTCCCACGTTAGGGTTTATATCCAATTTATTTACACCCTAAGTTTAATGGCATTAAAATATATTGGCTAAAGCGTGACGTAAGTGTAGGGTTTTTTTATTAAAATAAGAATTATTCAAAAATATGCTGTAATTGTTGATATCTTAGGCAATAAAGAAGTGTTTGTTTACGCTTTATTATAATAGTATAGATGTAACCGGTTCAATGTAATGTGGCCTAGAGTTTTCTATTATGTAAATTACACGTCGTAGTGACCAGGACTTTTACACTATGCTTTCACGCAAATGCAGGACGTATTCAAAAAACGTACAAAAGGACGCAAAGCGTAGCAACGTCCTACATAAAATGTGACGCTTTTGTCCTCTCCGCCAGGGGGCGCTTCGTTTGTTCTCGTTTGGGGGAATTAAAAGTGCTGTCACATTGAGCTAACGTTTTACAATAACCAAGGCTTTTATATTCAAGGATATGCAATCAATTTCATGCAATTAAAATCGCTTCCACTACCGTGTGATAAATGCTAAAAATCAAACAGAGCTAACTATTTTTGTATATCAATTTCAGTAGCCAACTGTCAACTATAAAAGTAACTGAGCAATTTAACATCACATTCTAATACGCTGTTCTCAAGAATTTAGGTCACGGCCACACTTCCTAGCTAACAATCGAACAGTAACCCGTACTCCTGCATTGTCTTCTTTTGACTACACTCTCGCATAACTGTAGTCTCTATGATGCGCACAGTACTCGATTTTTAGTTGTGCAACTAAACAGTTGAATTGTCGAAACAATCGACAATCGCATAACAGTTGTTCGATAGTTTAGTCAAAGGTGTGCGCCCGCTCTGACGAGACGTGACAAACATTCACGCTAGGTGATTAATCACGGTAATTAGCGTACTCAGTCTATAGCGGGACAAATAAACACGGGAAAGGGCAGTAATAGCTACCTTCAGGTAATAACAGACTATCTAATATGATGGATTACGATTGACTAGGACGTTCAGTTAATTCCGGCAATAAATGTCACGATACCATTCTACCTTGGATACCATGCTATATGATGTTACAATTTTATTATTAAATACTATTTTTTACCCTCGACTCCATCCGCGTAGAGTGATAAAAAAACAAGCCTATGTGTACTTCCCAACTATCCTCTACGTCCTAGCCATACTTCATCGAGATCCGTTCAGCCGTTTAGGTATCCATACCACGGTTTTTATAAACTTTTAAAGTAACTGTAAAAGTTAATAAAGCAAATAAATATCAAAGGAATCTTACTTGGAATGTAAAATATGGGTCAGTAACCATTCCGTTATCATTGATAGTACCAAAAAACTTCGTTATAATAATAGTTAGTCTCCTTCAATCACATCAGGAAGTTCGTAGCATGATTTAAATTCAATCCACATTACATTTTACGGGCCTATAAATTTCTTTAGATATGTTAACCTAGGTTCGATCTCGTGATTCAAAACATATTTAGATTTATATCCTCGCGGGGCACGTGGAATTTGAACCAGTCGGCGTGGCGGTAGGGTATCGCACGCGGCGCACGGAGCGCTATCGACCGTGCTATTTATACCCGAGCCTGCCCTTCTGGACCAACAGGATACTATTGATTTATCTTAAACCCTTTACAATTATTAAAAACTAGCTTCCAACTATTCGAGCGAAAATAAAACTTTTAATAAATATATCTATCTCAGCGACAATGCAGCTTTCTAATGGGAAAAAAAATGTTGAAATCGAACCAGTAGTTTCGAAGTCTCCAAAATGCAATGAAATCTTTTCCGCTATAATATTATAGTGTAGACAAATATCGAATAAGGAAATTTCTGTGTGTTTCTCACTTGTACTAATGTAACCTTGACCTACCACAACTTCTATTACACGGAAAATAGTGGGTCTAGTGTGTAATATAGTAGGAGTGTTCTAACTGGAGTAGACAGACTTTAACATGTTATGTCGTCATCGACTGACATTCGTCAATCTTGTGGTATAAAATATGTATTTCATGAATACAATACGTTTGTTATTATCACTAATTAACTGCACGGACTAATTATTCAAGGTTGCGTTAATCTTTCACAGGTAGAACAAAGAGTGCGCGGGCGCAAGGCTGAGCTCGGATAAATGTAATCAAGGCGGCGTAACTTCCGTTCTTTTAAGAAAGTAAGAATAAAACAAATCCATATTAGTTTCATATAAAATTGGGTTTGGTTTCTTTTCGCTTTGGTTCACAATCGAAGCTGTGCGTTAGAGGCGTTAACGTCAAAACAATGCTTACTCTAAACAATATACATGCATATATTGTCAGATAATTAAATTGTGGTCCGCCGCAAATGCCAATAGGTTTGTGGTTCGGTCAAGGCTTTGTATATGAAGGTTAGTCATCATATTCCTGAGAGAAAAGTTTAAGATAACATCCGAAACTCTAATTATTATTGACATACATTATTATATCAAAGTAAACAGGTTAAAAATCCTGACTAAGCAATAAGTAAATACTGGAAAAATTATCAAAAACAAAGCGAAAGGCCCAGAGCGGCTTTTTAAATATGTACAGTGGTTTTACAAACTGCCCTTTCGGCTAAACGGCGGGCGCTTCGCGAAACGATAATGCGTTTAACCTCCGTTTAGAGGATTCGGCTTACCTTATGTTTTATGCAAATCCGTTTTTATACAAATGTAGAACAAAACGCGCAGTGTGCAAATACAGTTTGACAACGAAATATTTATTTTAAAAACCAAATTTAATTTCTACCTGCGCCAACAGTACATGTATAGCTATCAAAAAATAATGAGTAACAAAGAGTAACCACTTACTCTTTGATCTTTGATCTTGTTTTTAGATAGTCAAACGTTTCGGTTCCGGCCTGCTATTGTCGTATAGTTCATAAATTCTTTGAAATCCGCTGACGAATTTATATTCTACTAGTTAACAACGCGATTGGAGGATTGCGCGAGTGGAAGGTTTAGTTAAAATAGGTTGTAAAACATGGCTCGTAGATTGTAATTAATCGTGGGGTCCACTGGAATCATCAATCAAACGCTTTGTAACGCAGCGCGATAATTAGGGATCCTTCTGCCTTCAAATATTTTGCGGGGGTTTCTTTGAAAGGTTCTTGGGCTCTATGTTTTCTATAGAGCGGTGTGAACTCATTATTTTTAGCAGCTGTTATGACCATAGTAAAGTTTTGAAGTGCCAAAAGTATTTCTCATAGAAAATAAGAACCTCAAACTAAACTACAATATACATAGAACTACAATTTAATGTTCAAAGCATTAATTTTTATGTACCTTTACTACACCTTTATGTATGAACTTATTCTAGTAACCCATACGCCTAGTAGTACCTGAAACAAAAAGCAGAATATAAATTTAAGATTAAAAAAATAACTTCAACGTAATTGCGACACTTGAACATAAGTTTTCAATTACAACCTCGAGACACAACAGTTCAATAAATAAATACAGGAGGCATTTTTAACTGATTTCTCCTACCAAATATTTTTTTCCTCAGTCAATTTGACATCACAATGCTAAATAGCGCCAATAGAACCAACCAAAAATCTAATCATACTTCATACTAATCATACTAATATTATATATGCGAAAGTTTAGATGGATGGATGTTTGTTAGAGTTTGTAGCCTAAACGGCTGAACGGATTTCGATGAAATTTGGTATAGACGTAGAGAACAGCCTGAAAGAACACATAGGCTACTCACTATTGTTTTTTGTTTAATTCTACGCGGACGGAGTCGCGGGCGAAAGCTAGTTTATAATACAAGTGATAAAACATGAATTAATTTTAGAAAACCTTTTAATTACTGTAAAATACATTTTTTTAAATCCCTCTGTCACAATAACTTGCTTAATTTGTATTGCCTTATTTTCTGCACATTCTATACAATATTAATGCATATCATCAATTGTAGACGTAGCTTTACGTATTAGAATCGTGTAATGAGGCGACATCCTCCCACATAATCAACGCATACGAGTCTTGCAATCTAATGCACATTACATTCATCACAAGTGCAATGAACGTAACCATTTTATAAGCATTTCTAATAGTTTCAAGAAAATTTTAATCTAGCGCAGATGTCTAATTAAATGTAATAAAGAGACTCTGTTATTTGTTCATATGTGTAAGCTTGAATTTATCTTGCCTAAAACCCTATACAAAAAACATTCCACTTCGTTTAGCTTTAATAAAGCCTCAAAACTCCTGTATGATATATCCATACATGATGTGTATACAGGAAGGTTGTATTGAGGATGTCGCCCAGCATCCGGTGCTCAATTGGCAGTGATCGAGTGGGTAGTGACGTCACGACTGGCTATAGACTCAACCACGAGATACTTTCGCCCCCACATTATACTAGACCTCAGTCACATGCATACGTTTGTTGTGACTCCAAAAGTCAAAAAAGTTAAAGTGAATTGTCTACGATCTTCAGATATAACTTTTAAAATCAGTCTTAAAGTACAAGGTCATCTCACATAGCAATTTACGTGAAGGTGTTAATAAAATAATTTAATAATCATTCTGATAGATTTCGCCTAATAGTTAGTGAATGACTACATAGCAGACAATGAATATACACCTTGATCCATTCACAAAGAAATAAGGAAATTAATTAAGTCGTGTCGGTTGCGATATGACTATTGTCCCGTGCAGTGTGCGTCTCCATTCAACCGATACGACACGATTTATTGAAAGGAAATATTACATAATTACGGATTACTATGTTTTGCTTATTTACTGAAGCGTATTGATATATTAGCTAGCTATTTATAAATTAGTTTAAAATCCCTACAATATTGTTACAAAATGGTATCGTGTCGTTTTGAAAATGGATTCGAGCTCGTAAGCAAAGAAGCGAGTCACGACTCAATGGTACTTGTAACTTCCGTACGAATAAAAATCATCATGCGATAACGTTAATAGTATTTAATGGAGAGAACCGGAAATAACTTGGTCATGCCTCAATTCACTTGATAATCTATAGTTACGTGTAGACCGGCAATGGACAACTACTGCTTGTTCTGTTCACGCCACTAACAATACAACCGTGATCATGGTGAGAGTCAAAATGGCGGGTGTACCATCGCGAATTAAATTATACCACTTACTAAAAAAATGTACCTAAAATGTACTAATTAGTACCT
>NW_013525512.1:956141-982970 GCF_000836215.1 Papilio polytes
GAGGTACTAATTAGTACATTTTAGGTACATTTTTTTAGTAAGTGGTATAATTTAATTCGCGATGGTACACCCGCCATTTTGACTCTCACTGATCATGTCCTAACATTTCTCACTGTAACCGCTCTTACACAATTAACTCAAAGAGCAATCGCATAATTTCCATATTCTTCTGTCTCTAACGCGACCTGAATGCGTAATGTACTAAATAAGTTTTATAAAACTCAATTCGTCTTTCTAAAAGTGTAATGAATTTAGCGGCACTCGGTACTGCAAGGGGTAGAGGAGGGGAGTTCCACGGAGCTCGAGCACCTCTCACAGGTAACGGGGATCAAGGAAAGGTCACAGTTGATCGCCTCACACCCACATCCTACTACGTTCTACACAATTATACTGACTTACATTTGGCATAGATGAAAACGATATGAATTCCACATAAGAAATGCTTACAAACATAGTTTTTATCGTTTTTTCGATAAATCCAACAATATATACAATACTTATAGACTCGACGCCTAGTCTTAAGTTTGATTTCTCCACGCTTTTACTCTCATAAACTGTTAAATATGTCTTAAAGTACTTATGAGTCAAAGAAGCCACTATGTAATAGAGCTGTAGTATATTTGACCCGGAAGCGCTTGCCGCGTTAAAAACATTGATTTACAGAGGGTCCGTGGTTACTTAAAGACGACCTTGTAAAGATAGCTTACATTTAACACGAATCCGTATGAATATTTGAATTTTCCATAACTATAATTTACTTCAATGTAATAAAAAAGTGACCCCATTTTTAATATTAAATGTCTATCTAATAAAACTTCAAGATAACATCGAAACATACGGGATTAAAATGAGTCTAAACGTGAAAGTAATTTGGAGTCACCGTTGGGAGTTACCGCATGTGGACGTTTGTAATCGGTTGGGTAATTAAGCCGAGGCGGGCTGTGGCGGGCTTTGTCCTGTCTCTCACATGGAGCATGTCCTCTGACCTGCCGACCTTAACACAACTAGTGATAACAAGCATTTAAATATAAGTGAAGATGAACAATTATAAGTATTCGTAGTTTCATTATATAAGATCTCTTCTCTTCGAGATTCTATGATTCGCAAAACAGCATTTTAATGGTCACATTTCTTGGAAAATCATATCAAATGTATAATTCAACTTCCATTCATTCGACAATAAATCGTACTGACTACTAGCTATCGCTCGCGCCTTCGTCCACGCAACATTAAGAAAAAAGAAGCCTATAATATGCCCTTCTGTCAGCTACCTTTCAGTAAAAGTCCGGTCAAAATCAGTCAAGCCGTTTCGGAAATTACGCGGAACAAACGCGGCTTGCGGACAGACAGACAGACAAAAAAATTAAAATGCGATTTTCGTTATCAGTACCGCAAATACATCATCTCAAAATGTGGGATTTTTCTTTTGTTATTACAAACACTCCAATTTTATTACAAGTCTAGATAGATTATATTATACGTCCTAACCTATATTATACGCTTGATTATCGTACAAAAGGCGTATTGGCAGTATGTGTGTCAGAAGGAACGGAGCAGCGTCACGTCGCCACTCAATGGGAAGCTGTCGCGCCCTGATTACTCGGTTCCTGGTCTATCGGTCCAAGTCAATAGCGCGAATATTTTTAACTAGCTGTTGCTAGCGACTTGGTCCTGTGAAATTAAAAATTATAAGATCTGCTACTCACTACTCACAGCTAAATAAATTTTCTAATAGTGAAAGAATTTTGGGAATCGGACCAGTAGTTTTTGAGTAATATCAATACATATAAAAATACAAATCTTTTCTCTTTTATAGTATAAATTGAAGGTTTTTTTTACAGTAGAATCTATAATTACCTTAAGGAAATTGTTGTGTAAACATTAAAAAGTGTGTAAAACCAAACACATTTAGTGCCAACGACTTAGAGTTCACTTTCATACGTATACTTTATATCGTGGAATATGTTAAAATGTTAATAGATATTCAAAATAAGAGATTATTATAGTAGGAAGATTTAATACAGAGAAGCAATGTTTGACAACATTGCACCGCCTAGCTATGGGTATACAAGATATAATGTTTGGATAACTGACATTCCAGAGGGATCATTAGTATCAACATTTAATGGAAATAATCTTATTCAGATACTAGCTGTTGCCCCCGACTACGTCCGCATGGAATTGAAAATAGAAAAAAGCTTAGCCTATGTTACTCACTGATAACATAGCTTTATAATTGTGCAAGAAATTTTGAAATCAGCCCAGTAGTGTTTGTGTTATATCAATACATACAAAAATACAAATGTTTCCTATTTACAGTATAGATATAGATATATTGCGTAAAGAACATTACATCTTTGCTCACATAGAATGATGTAGTAATAATTTACGCATTCGTTAGGTAATTGCATAGAATTACGTGTAAATAACGACCGACAGGTCCTACGTTATCTACACATTTTCATAATCACCTAAAGGTTGAAGTACAAAATTATTATCTGAAACTAACAGTTGTAAGGTGATGGACACACTAGGGTTTCAAAATAGAATTAATTTTAAGCGTATGTATTTTATTTAATTTACAACTTGTCACTTACAGGCACCAGAAATATCACTCTTTTCTCATTTTATATCAGTGAGGTCTTTAAATATTGCCTTTAAACATTCCAACTAAGCTCTAGGCTTGTGCTAGGATATGGTTCACGACAATTGTCGAATGGCGGAATTCGAAACCTCTACCGCAAGATCGGTAGTTCGTACCCCAAGCCATTAGGCTATTGGGGCTTAACATTAGAACCAATCTTTAATCATCAAGGCGGTTTTCAATAAATCTTGTATATATTAGACGCTAGGATTCGAGCGGACAGTATTGGTGGGCAGTGAAGCGGTACTTCCCACGGCCTCGGCGAACGCGTGTCGCAAACTGCATGCTTCACCAATCACTACTACACACCCATATGTCACCATTGTTGACCGTTATACCTTATTATTACAACACTGTCGACTATACCTTGGTGGCCAGAGAAATAATACTCGATATGATTTGTCGATCGCATTGGAAATCGACAAAACTTTTACAGTCTTACAAATAAACGCAGTGTTAAGTTAAACTTAGGAATAAACTGAGTATAAGCAAAATTTGTACTAATATTAGCTGGTTAGATTTTTTATAACGATTAGATAAACATTAGTATTTCAGTTTGTACAATGGGTGATAAATTGAGTTAAATAAACAGAGGGATATGAAATAAAATTGTCTTCACTTGATTCGCTAGACGCGCCAGGCGGCAAAAGGCCGGCCCACATAGCGTCAGCGCCCGCCCTAATTTGTTTTCTTTTAATTCACCGTCCGGTGAATTTTATTCGAGATTTCTTCGGGGAAATTTGCTACAAAAGTTTTTTAGGGTGTTCACGCTTGAGTCCGTTGAAATTACTTACAAATTTTTCTCCTTAAGTTAGAATTAAAAATGTAATTTTTAAACTAGTACTTGTAAATCTGACAAATTTTTGATTATCTATGATTGCGTTGGCTCTTTTGAAGTGTAAGATTTCTGGCGAAAAAAACAAACAAAAAAATGTTACAACTTGATTTTTCTGATACAATGCACACACAATAAAGAGGCTTGGCATCATTCCAAAATACGTAGTTTTAATAATGGCGAACTGGTGTTTAAAGTTTGTTCACTTGCTCAGTTATTCCCGGTCACTAGGAAGGCTTCCGTTGTACGCAAGATTTACTTATAGATCTGTATAACGACGAAATTGGAACAGACATTGGAACGCAGCTTCCAACAATACCATTCATTGTCTTAACCGCAGTATTCCGTTACGGTTTCCACTGTCGAATTCCGCATACAGAAACGTTATTGTCCCTTTTACACTCATTTAAAAAATAGAGATACATTACGTAAGATTGTATCAGTGAAAACCCATGGAAACAGGGCAATTAGTCACATAACTTTTTATGCACTAATATTCTGTATTTTCAAGCGCAAAAAAGGGAGAGGGAGTTTCCGAAAGAGACACAACATTAACGTCACAATAGCACCGTACGTGACAAGATGCGCGTGTTAAGTTCAGTTATAATTCAAATAACTCTCAATCGACTTGTTAACATTATGGCCCCAACAGAGATCATAGTCAAATGTCTTAACTATTCTAGCACCTCTATAAAGTTTGATTATTGCTAACATCAGATAAATCGTCTATAAACTGCACAACACAATCTTTCTGAATCTTTAACTTATTAAGTTAAATTTTATTTAAAATTCTCCTACAAGTCCCCTGACATATTTTAGTATGTAACAGCGTCTTACATAAGGCCACGCTTCACCAAATTCCATTAACATGTTCACATCTGTCACATTGTGCTTGATTTAAGCGGTTTTAGATTCGTTTCAGTATCCGGCCGTTAGTTAAAAATCTAAAACCACCATCGGAGTTAAATCTCGTAAATGTCGAAATCTATTTAAGTAAAATGACCGCGGAAAACTTTTAACAGCTACGCAAAGTTGTAAAGTTTTTGTGGTTTCACTTGGGCAACAATTTACGTGCAAATTTAGAATTGGAAAGGGTGCGTACCTACGTAGCATTACCCAACAGACCTTATTTTATTACGTTTTCTTCATTTGTTGTTTTATGATGTTGAAATTTGAAGTGTTTTACTTCAAATTTGTTTTTTTTAATTAGTCATACAAAATTGTAGCTTTTTAAATTTCCCAAAATTTGCTATGCAAAGTTTAAAAAGTAATAATTGAACTAAAGCGTACACGCTTTTATATCCCTCAATTAAGATGTTAATGAAACGAAAACAATACGGTTTCTGAACGTAAAACGTGAAATATATTGGCGGGAAAAAAATGAATTATTAAAAATAAACTAACACGTCAAAGGCTTGGTTCACACGGCCGCCTCAATCGAGAGCAAATGTAAACAAATTTTCCAATATGAATTAATTAATGTAAACAAAATATAATTCATTCTACGCGTCAGACGATATATTGCGATTAAAAATTATAACCTATAATCTTTTTAACATTTACAAACTAATAATTCTATATTATACAAAAGTTTTTAGAATCAAATACATTTTAACTATGTGTAAAACATAAACAAATTACACCAAATTCTTGTCCATTATAACTCGGGGAATCCCTGATGAATACCAACATTTTGTACATAGTTTAAAGTACATAGAGGCAGAGTGTGATAGGGAAATATAGAGGGAATTCCCAAATCATGTGCTATCAAACTTAAACCTAGAATAAAAAATATACTGGGTCCATAGTAACAAATCACTGTATTACAAGATGCAAACTGTGGCAGCTTATTAACTATAATATCTCAAATTGTGTTCAATTATTTCATGTAGCATTCCGAGCTGCCATAAAATTTAAAAGGCACTATACAAGTATACCAGGGATGAACCTTTATGTAGCAATGCTTGATACTTTAAGGAAATATTTAATGAGGTTGTAGACACATCACACTTTAATATCTTTTTAATTCTGTTTATAATACATATTGAATTTTCGAGCAGCAAAATGCCCAAACTATTATTTGCATGCCATTGGTTTGTTATCCCTGAAGTAAGCTATTCAATCAATTTAAATATAAAATTTCCTAGACAAAGTCGACATTAACTACTGATGATTCAGTTGTAACAATTGACACACTGACCTCTAACATACTATAGCAATCAAAACAGATTGCATTATCAGCATTTATAGTCCATTTACACAATTCTCTATATCAGTAATACTTAACATAGTTAGAATTGTAAACTGTGGAGGCCTCAATGTCAAGGTTTACACTTACAGTAAGATTTTAGTCTTGCAACATTTGTCCAAAAAATCAGTTTTAGATTAAGGGAGTTTTAATATGTTTTTGTACATTAATGCTTGACAAACAATTCAAATACTTCAGCTAAAACTTAAGATATATGTCAAATACAGAGAGACCAGAGGAAAATGGTGAATTAGACATTTCTAGGGTCTGCAAATAAGCCTTAGTAAAAACAAGGTGATTAAAAAGTAGTTTCAAATTTTTACATAACTTTAAACCACTTGACACTGTTAATATTAATTATATCAATACCGTGATTTATTTAATTTTTTTAAGTCTATGACCAGAAAACATGAATATTTTCTTTTTTACTGAGCATACATAAATAAACACAGAAAAGCAACATATCACTTTACATTACAATAGACAAGAATAGTTAATTTGTAGAACAAAATGCAAATGTCTTGTGTTTACAGAAGTTTTTATTGCCAAAGGTTCCAGTGGCTGACTCTGCTCTTAGCAAAGCCTTGACCTAATCAATAATTACACAAATAATTCTCCATTGTACATTATGCTGAAATATACTTAAGTACTCAATGAATCTACAAACTTATTTAACACTAGCTGTTTCATGTGACTTTGTTCATGTAATTTAAAAATAGCCTATTTTACTCACTGACAACATTGTTAGCTTATTAATTATAAATTAGCCTAGTAGTTTTTGTGTTAATTCAATACATACAATAATACAAATCTTTCTTCTTTATATATTATAGATATATATGTTCATTTTGCTATTATAGTAACACACCAATGAATTACATTCTTAATATACAGAAAACTCAACAAAAAATTCAACTTGAAGCTCCAAGATGTTAGTGAATCAACATGGGAAAAAAAATTACATAGTATAGTTTAATGCAAAAATAACAAAATTTGCATTAAGAAATTTACATACCAAGCTGAAGGTTACTGTACTGATACATAATGTTATCAGATAAACACTTCATTTGATTAGTGATGTAATGTTAGCAACTATTTAGAGACATAAAATCTATAGGCCCCATATTATCCACCACAATTTGACACACTTTCTTACTATACTAATTGATTCATCTATCTGATGACTTTATACATTTTACTAATTTTAAACTTTTTATCAATAACGCAGGGCAAGGACAATAACAAAGTGTAGTATTCTAAGTTTCTAACTATATTTATAGATTATACTAAGATATCTTAAGTTTTATATGAAAATGGCCACTTATAGTCTTGAGGTAAGCCTCAAATTAGACTTTAAGAAAAATAACGACATTGATTGGTTTATTCAACTATACTTTAGTATAAATGTAAATATGTAGTAATAAACATTTTTTCTCTAGTTGTAATTAATTTGTTAGTGAAATGAGATCAAGGTGTATTATCTGCATATGGATTAAGACCTTGATTTACTTTTTTATCAATTAAATAACACAGTAAATTTCAAATGACAGGAATACTTTCACGACATATTCACAGAATAAGACTGCATAGGAGGAAATGGCACTGACCTGAGGTAAGTTGGCGGCGATCTGTCGCTGCAGTGAATCGCGCTCCTTCTCCACATCCTTCAAACGAAGTTCCGAGTCGTTGAGACGCTCCTGGGTCTCACGTAAGCTCTCCACTAGCTTGTCCCTCTCATCCAACATCGACACCATGAGCTGCTCGAAGTTCGCATCCTCTCCCGAAAACTGCGAACTCCGCTGGCTGATACTATCTTCAGATATCGTGGGCATCACGTCGCACATCATATTCCACATTTTAATTTAACATCAAACCAGAATATTTATCGTACACGGTACACCGAACAACACAAAAAATTGTCCACCGTATTACATATGTTTCCACACCAACGTTACCTAAATCTAGCACACAGAACCCGTGAGCGTTGCTTCACATTTTCGAAATATTCGTTCAATACATTAGTCAAAATTTCGGGGGACATTATAGTTCGATATTCCAAAAGACACACCTAAAACTTAAACTCTATCCATACTATCTCGGCTCAAGCGGCATGTCTGCCATCTTGGATTGGAACGTCAATCATATCAAAGATAAGGGATTGACACAGAGAAGATATATTTCTGATAAACATAATCCCATTGGAATTTAAACTCGCTTATAACTAATTTGTCCTACGTCGGTTTTGTATATGAAAATATTCCGTGAAAATATTATACGTTGTTTTGAAGTAATTTACAACTAGTATGGTCTTCATGACCGCAAAAAGCAGTACAAAAAGATGACAGTTCTAAAACACCAAATATATTTTTCTAGCAACACTAAACAACACCGTTCAAAAAGTCAATATTTAGTGCACAAGTTCAAGTTTTGTTTTTATATTATTTTATGAAGCACTAAAACCAAAGCAATAAATTTATAAAAACTAGCAAGTGGCATATCACACCTTTTAGCTTTAATAGTTCCAATAAGCCTATTGTAACTTAACGAAACTTTTCATCTAAAAGCAATTGGTATAAAAACTTGTTGCTTGTTCTTAAATTACCGTTTACACCAATTTGGTTAAATGCCTAAGAAAAAGGGTCAAAATAAAAAAGGGATCAATCAAGGTTTGTAATTTTTTTTAAATAAAAGTTAAGTTATGCAAATTTAATTGAAGATTTACATCCTATTCCCTTAAAACTTGGGACTAAAATCCCTGATGTGGTTACTGCTAATTTTGGCAAAGTGTATCGAATACTACTTACGTTGAACTTAATCAAATAGGAATTTACTGTTAGACAATAAATTAAAATAACTTTTGTTTCAGCATTTTCGGATTTCACAATAGATGATTGTGCCAATGCTCCAAAACCCTTTAGACGAGTAAAAAAAACCATACCAGCAGATGCAGTCGTATCAGAACTGCCCTGGGACGAGATTGTCGACAACGATCTGGACGTAATAGAAGAAACAGACCCTGATGGTGCTAAAAGTTTAGTCTTTAAAAAGAAACGAAACCATTCCAGATCCGAGACTGAAGATGTTACAAACCCTCCCAGCAATACATACCCTGAGATCATATGGTATTTGATATCCCGGTACATAAAACCTGAAGATGTAGGTAGTTTTGCCAGAATAAATAAAGCTACATACGCAATAACCAAACGAGAGTCATTCTGGCGTAGTTTTTATATACGTTACTGTAGGTATCACCTTAATTTGCCTGAAAGGCTGTGTTTAGAAAACAATAATAAGTTATATGGTCTCCGTCAAAGAGTGATAAGAGCACTTTACTATACATATAATGTATTCATCATGCGAGTGTTACAGCAAGCTGTACATGACAGTCAACCACACTTGCTGGTTAAAAGATGCTGTACCAATGTGTGGTATTGCAAAGGTTCTACACATTGGTCAGTTTTTTTTAAGTTCAAAAAAATGCAACCGAAGCAGAGGGTAGAAATGAAGAAATCGGTAGACTTTATTGAAGAATTAAGCAGAATTGATGCTAATCCTGATGAAGATACACAAGTATTACAGGTAAGATAAGAAATAACAATAAATCAATAACTATAATCTGTATATGTATACTAATATAGTAAAGTGTAAAACACACTTCTTTGTTGCCTAAGATGTCAGGAATTACAGCATATTTTCAAATATTTTTTTTTAATAAAAAGCCCTACACTTCAGTCACACTTTAGGCTATATATTTTCACGCCGTTAAACTTAGGGGTAAATATTTTGGATAAAAACCTTAATGTGGGAAAGAGACCGTAAGCTGTTAACATCAAGGAAGCAAGGTTGCCATGTTTTGACATCATGTCATGTCATTTTGACATTTGCAATAGATTATTCGACATATGTAAACAATAAAATCAAATTTTCATAATTTTATATGGATAAAGTCGCAGGGAACAGCTAGTTTACAATACATCTAAATGAAACACTTTTATTTTATGTTACAGGTTGTTTGTCAAAGCTTTTACCAAATACCTCCACTTATGGGTATGACATTGTCTCTTGTCAAAGTAGTGTTATCACAAGGTTTTCGGCATCGCAGACTCCACCTTGGTTTTAACTCCGGTTACCACAATGTCTCTAGAGACATTTTGCCAGAAGTTTCCGTGGTGTTGGACACAGTTATTAACATATATGTATTTGATTGGTGGCATCCAAAGTATCCATTTTTTGACAATCAAGTGCCACAAAATCTTATGGACGATAACTCTGTGCTAGTGCTCAAGAAAGATTTCTTTTCGTTATAGTTTAAAGAAGTGTTAAGTGGTAAATAATGTGATAATAAATTCTTACCTGGAAATACATTTTGTTTTACTTAAACCTTCCTAAAACAAACAGATTGAATATTCACAAAAGGCAATATGACTCCAAATTGAACGAAAACTTTTTCTAAAGATTTTTTTTCATGAAATATGATTTAGTAGTGAAAAATCTTTAAGAAGCGTCTTTTTTTAAATTCCCTCGCCAAGTTCTAAAACGCAACGCTATTGGTCAAAGCAGAAGTTTTGTGAGAGTCAAAATGGCGGCTGTACCATTTACAAATTAAATTATACAACCGCCATTTTGACATTACACACGAATTAAATTTTACCACATCTATTATATAGAGGAAATATTTGTATTTTTGTGTATGAAATAACTCAATAACTACTGGGCCGATTTCTAAAATTCTTGCACCATTAAAAAAGCTACGTTATTAGTGAGTAGCATAGGCAATGTTTTTCACTTTCCTAACTTCACGCGGACCAAGTCGCGAGCAACAGCTAGTTTTTATAAATGGCATAAAGGTACACAAACAGACAAAATTACATTTATCGAAAAGAAAAAAGTCGTTTTTGTTAAGAAATATGATGTTATTTCTAGAATGCTCCTGCTGACCCAGTACCCAGTACCCACACTCGGGTTCCGGCTTCCTATACCACTTATAGGTAGCCGGAACCCGAGTGTGGGTACTTTAGATGGCAGCTTTGTACTCTTTGTGCCCCCATGAGTGCTTTTTGATGTTCGTTCCCGCGGGCTCCTGCAACGCCTGTCTGCTGCCCACACACTGTTAATTAGTTATTATAGTTATAATCTGCTCAAACATGCTTGGTACTTTTATCAAGATTAAATGTACGTACTTAAGATGTTGTTTTTGTGATGTGTCTGAAGACATATCTATTACTTTCTCTGCTTCGTTTCTTCAATTGATATAGATGAGGAATTCGTTGTATTTTTTGTATTATAACAAACGAGCGAGCGGCCACCTCAATCCGTTGAAATGGCAAAGTGTCCGTCACCCATACACATCCGCAATTGCAGATGCGTTGCCTACCCTTAATTGACGGAGGAAAAGACGCACATGAGGATTTTCTTCTTCCTATGCGTCTCCTCCACCATCAAATCCACTTTTCCTTCCCATTCTATCCTCTCAAAAAAAGGGTGGAAAGAAAAAGGAACTAAAACGAGGCCTCCGGCACCACATTCATCAGACGAAACGCGGAATTGCTTTCACTTCATGTTTTCCTTCTGTGTGGTCATGGTATTACACCGGCGAGCCGGCGAAGATGTTAAATCGGGCACTACTACTGCTATGTACTTCTACTATTAATACTAACTTTATTTATTCTTTATCTTACTAATCTTACTTCTTACTGATGTCATAAATGCGAAAGCTTAGATTGATGGATTGGATGTTTGTTAGAGTTTGTAGCCTAAACGGCTGAACGGATCTCGATGAAATTTGGCATAGACGTAAATAATAGTCTGGAAGAAGACATAGGCTACTGATTTTTGTTTTTTTAATGCCACTCGGACGGATTCGCGGGCGAAAGCTAGTTTAAATAAAAGGATTGATGAAAAAACAGGTGTAGTTATGAATATATTCATTGTTTTGATAATTCTAATTATTTTTCTCGTATAACAATTGTTTGTTTAGCAGTAAACATTATGAAATTCATTAGATACTGAATAAGAAAAGGTGTATCCTCAGAAAATGTATTATTGGACTTATAAGAATTTTAATACATTTCATTTAATTTTAAATGCCTCTAAGATCGTTAAACAAGTCGGATTCGTAAACAGTATTGACCGCGGCGGCTGGTTTTCCCGAGCCTTCCTTACGCACTGTACGCACGCGCCAACAACGGGCATGCGCCCAACATGACACCTGTCAAAAACACCCAGTGCTTTCCTTCACTGACGTCATTGGAGAAAACCATTCGGGGAAAATTACTCCGCTGTTCGGTTGGAAGACCATGTAAAGAACAGGTAAGAAATTAATTCTTAACAAGTTTTAGATAAATCCATTATAAAACCTTATTGGTAAAACCTTTTTTTTGTAAAAAAAACGAACGATTCTAAATTCAAATTAAAACAATTTTTTTATATTTGAATTTAGAATCTATCAATTCAGATTTAGAATAATCCCGTTTTCAGTTGTTTGTTGCTTTTTATTGTTCTATTTTTAGCTACGGAGAATTTCGTTGTACGTATCAATAATTCTATTGCGCTTGTCTGACCTTTACCGTTGATAGACTGATATTTGCTAAAGGATTTATCTATTCACCTTTATTTATATTACAGTGATATCGATATTTCCTTATTTAAGCAGAAAGTTCAAGGTAATAGATAAAATTTACTGCTCTCTTAAAGATTAGTATTTTCAATTCTTTAAACATTTTATTCTTTCTAAATGTTTTTATTTTATTTCTTACGTAAGTAAATCAATACCTTCAAATAAGCGGTTGCAGAAACTTCGTGTCTTTCCCATGTGAATGATGTAATGCAATATTTATTAATCGGATTTGTTCGTCTTTCATGTTTGAAGAAAACAAATAAACAATAATATTTTTTTTTTACATAAATAGTAAAGGTTTAAAAGAATTCAATTACGTTTCGCGATGTCTTTCTCTGTAAACTATTGGAGAAAAAATTATAACAAAAATAGATGAAAAGAAAAGAGATAGCAAGATGTTTTAGTACATATGTTAGGCTGTGGAAACCCATTGTTACATTTCGCATAATCAAATTGACTTTTTTTAGACAGGTTTTACAAAACTTTGAAACCCACGGCTACGTTAATTAAGTAAAAAGTAAATTATTTAAAACATCTGTTGCTCTCGACTTCGCCCGCGTGAAATTAAAAAAAAAGGTAGAAATATAGCCTATGTTACTCAGTGATAACATAGCTTTTTATTGGTACAAAAATTTTTGAAATCGGTCCAGTAGTTTTTAAGTTAATCCAATACATAAAAAAATCCAATAATACCAATATTTCTCTTTATAATAGTATAGATTAACTTAAGCCCGCGACTCTACCTGCTCGAATAAGATAATATCTATACCAAATATCAAAGATTCATCCATTAAAACTTTGTCATTAAATAATAAACAAAAGATAATTACGTTTTAACAAAAGCACGTACATTCATAATTCGCATTAAAATGTATTTGCATTCATAATGATGACATTTGCATGCATGAATGGTGTTTTAACGTTTCTGCTCGCCTCTGCGCGCACGAGGACTCCATAATGAGATCGGCGCTTCGTTAATTTGTACAGCAATTAAATTATTTGCATTAGAAAACATTTAAAAAACGCTATGACGAATAACTATTATGGTAGTTAGATGGATGATTTTGTTATATTACTAGCTTTCGCGCTCGACTCCAGCCGCGTGGAATCTAAAAAAATATAAGTGAGTAGCCTATGTGTTCGCCCAGACTATCCTCTACATCTATACCAAATTTCATATAAATCTTTAGCCGTTTAGGCTACCAACTCTGCAAACATCCATCCATCTAAACTTTCGCATTTATAATATTAGTATGAAATTAGATTTTAGACTAGATTTTACGACTAGATTTTAGATAGATTTTAGACTAGAATTTAGATTTAAAAGCTGAACTAAATTTGCAATTACTGTTACATCTATTGTATACATACGAAATGACAACACATCTTCTCAAAGGAAACAGTAATTCATTAAATGCATCTAAAGACATTCGTATCAGACTTCTTGAAGGCATTTTTCAGTCATCTCCATAGGCAACTCTTTAGTGCATCCGCAGACCACAGTCATCAGCCGATAGTTTGATCATGTCAGACTGTGGAACCACAAAAACAAAATCGGTCTAACTTGTGCACCTCTTACCATACATGTATCTACTAAACCAACGCCCGACTAAACTATCGGCCGATTAAAAGTCTGCGGAGGCACTAGGAGTAGAACAAACTAAACTAAATCTTGGTACAAAATGGCGAATAAAATGCATTGTCTATATGTTTAAAATGTTTTTTTATTGTTATCAATTATCACGTCACTATCTCTGGGCTGATACCGTCTTATCTGTACGTATAAATATTGTTGTTAATTTGTCTGTGGTTTTGACGCACAAACCGAAAGATCCGATACAAATATATATTTTCTGATTGGGATAATGTTTGTGAAGTTGTTATTTTATTGTTTGAAATAGTGAGTTTTGGTGCTTTGGAATTGTTAAGGGATGCTTATTTACTTGATGTTACAAAAAATTAATATTTTTTATAATAATGACTTGTTTTATACTTAGTTTTTTTATAATAAAAATTATTTTCACACACAAATAATTGATTTGTATAGTTTATATTTTATATAATTATATTTCGTATATAGTTAAATCTGATAAATTCTAAAACGTTGTATGATGCTTAACTTGTATGTTACTTATCGAACACTTCACATATTGTCAACACTTATTTGTAAACATAAAAGTATCTGCGACCATAGTGCGCGGTATTGATTTTTAAATAGAAATATTACTTATGTAGTACTTAGTTTCAAAGAACTTGATTGTCGAACTAATATTAAATTCTTAGCTTAGTTAGGATTCACTCAGGCCTCTGTACATACACCTACATTATAATCTCTAAAAAGAATGAGATATAAAATGATATTTTCTACAAATATTTCAGCAGAAGACTCAATCATTAAATTAAAAACAACGACATCTGTTATCACTTTCCAGAAGCTGGTCTTAAAACGTGACGATGTTTGAGGGCGCGGTGGCAGGTATCCTAAACCGTCTCCTAGGCAAGTATGTGCAGGACCTGGATACTGAGAACCTGAATGTGGGCATCTTCTCCGGGAACGTTAACCTCACCGACCTTAAGCTTAAACCTGAAGCACTGGTACGTTTAAATTATTTACACTAATAGTTTGAAAGAGATAAATTTAGTGTTGAACTTTATCATTTTATTATTTAAGTCCCTGGTATTTTCGAAGCCTATTTCTATTTCTATTAAAACAACTAACTGTTCTCATGAGGCTACATCCGCATGTCATTATAAATACTTGTTTACATATGTCAAGTTGTCAATTGTCAAAATTACCGTACGCACAAACCTTGATTCCTTAATGTTGGCAGCTTGTGATTTTTGGTTCCTTTCCCGCATGATGTTTTTTCCGATACATTTACCCCCAAGTTTAATAGCGTTAAAATGTACATTTTATTAAAAAAAGTAATTGTTCAAAAACATTTTTTGATTGCTTACGAATATATCCTATGCCACGAAGTAGTGTGTGTTTAACCTTCATTATATGAGTATAATTAGATATATAGATAATAAATTATTCATTATTAATTTACTTCACAGTATGAATTAGACCTTCCGATAGATGTGAAAATCGGTACAATCGGCCGAATAAGTCTGCAAATACCATGGTCCGGGTTGTACACCAATCCTGTGGTGGTGAACATCGAAGACGTGCTATTACTGGTCGGACCTGCTATCTCCAACAGCTACTTCGATCCAGAAAGAGAGAGAAGACTCACCAGAGCTGCAAAGAGGAAGATTTTACAAGACTTGGAAGCGGAGAGTGAGATTTTAAAAGGACCTCAAAATTTCTTTGAGAGTCTCTTCACAGCGATTGTAAATAACATTCAGATTTACGTGAGAAACGTCCACGTGAGGTACGAGGACTCTATCAGCTCCAAGGATGGACCTTTGGCATGTGGTCTGTGCCTGCAGAGTCTTTCTATCGAAACTACGAACAGGTAAGTACAATGCTACATAGAAATACCTAACCCTAATAACGTTAATGTCTATTTCTGGTTGTTTCGGGTTGGTGCAGTAAATGGAAACCATCAGTGACCCCAGTAAACGCATCCACGGTGTACCAGCTGGTGCGACTGGAATCGCTGTCGTTGTACTGGAATCCGGCAGCCACTGCACTGGACGACGCCGAGACTGCGCACATCACGCCCATGCAGTACTATAATTGGAAACACTACATGCTTACTGGCCTCAACAAGTTTTCTATGCACCACGAGGATTTCGAGTTTTGTAAGTATTGTTCATGAAGGCCTAGGTTTCTTTAAATTCAATAACCAATGTTCCATAAGACAACACGGACTGTAATAAATTACTTACATAAAAAATTACTTTTTGCGTAAAATAATGTTGACAAAAGGCTGAATGAACAGAAGACATGCATGTTTCTAAAGAAAAAAAATACGTGTGCTCTTTCTTTGCAGTGCTAAAGCCGGTAACGTGCAAGGTGAAGGTGCTGATAAACCGGTCCGGAGAAGCAAGGACACCTCGGCTTCTTCTGGACGCGGTGCTGGCGGACAGCGCACTGCAGCTGTCGCGGCGCCAGTACCTCTCTATTGACAACCTTCTGTCTTCCTTCCGACGCATCAAATTAAACAGGTTTGAACTATACGCATACCACGTCCTCTTTTAGACTCTATATCTCAAATCGTTACATTCTCTTTAATCAGGTGTGCTTCTTTTTGAGAATTATTTAAGTATCTGTTGCCTTAAGGTTAGGAGTACTCAAATTAACTAGAAATATCGTCATTAATTCCTAAATAATTTCCATAGAAAATATCGTCATCTCCATCCTGGGATCCCACTCTCAAAAGATATCAAGAAGTGGTGGCGTTACGCTTATAACGTGGTGGTGGAACAACGCGTTAGACCGTACACATGGGCTGCTATTAAGAAGCACAGGGAAAACTATACTGCATACAAACAGACTTACAAGAGCACTCTCCGGAGCCCTAACGATATAGAACTTAAATTGGACTTGCAGAAATGCGAAGATAATTTGCCTATAATTTCTGTGGTAATTGCAAGGGAGCAAGCAAAGTTTGAAGTAAGAATCTGTTTTCTATTATTATTTTTATTTTAAAGAGCTGTATTATGACGAGAATTATATTCACAGTTACTGTCAAAAGAACCGGATCGTATAGAAGTTGTAGAAAGTGAATTCGACTGGTGGAAGCCGACAAGTTCTGATGTGGAGAGTGATTCGGATGCAGAAAGCAAAGCGCACGTCGAGCTCTGTGTAAAGACCGAGAGAAGTCGCAGCTTGTGGAGTCATCTATCCAGTCCCGAAAAGAAGAGAGTCTGTGAACTTATAGGCTACGTTGAGGGTGTACCGAAGCAGGATAAATCAAAGCAGTATATCGGTGAGTACTGGTTCACGAAAGTAAATGCACTAGCCGTACAATACAAATATTATGATTTTACAAATGTCATTAACTATTTAATAACAGCGGGGAAAGTGCAAATTTCAATAATAAATTATCAAACGTGGAAAAAATTAAAAGACAAATGATTTCAGAACACAAGTTAAACTTGACTTTGGCCAACTGCTCTCTAACGCTGATGAATAGAAGCAAAGAGGTGTTGGTGGTTACTCTCACGCAGTTCCTTGCATCACTGGAGACCAGACCTTCGGCTAAGGCATACAAGGTACACAAATACAAGGTCTTTTCATCATCATTTGTTGTTGTTGTATACTGATGTTTACACTCGTGGTGTCGTATTTGTTGTGCTTTAGTTGTCAGCGCGTGCAGAGAGCATGGTAATAGAGGGCGCTACCTCCGACGGCGACCTGGTGCCGCTACTGACCACAGAGAAGTCGGCCGCGCTTGCCGGTGCCAACCTCCTGGCAGTGGACTTCGAGCGAAATCCTTGCAATAGCGAGGCTGATTATGGCCTCTGCTGGCTGATGGAACCAGTGGAATTACTTTATATCGAAGTAAGTAAGCACGCCGGACTGAATTTAGTGTAACTTATATCAATGAATACTAATGACATTAAAATGTCTTTCTTTTTGCAGCATTCGTTTACCGAACTGATCAACTTCTTCCAAACGCATTCGATGACACCAGAGGACTTAGCAGAGGAGCTGTCGGTGGCAGTAGACCGGGCAGGTGGCGTGGGCCGCTCGGTGCTGGCGTACGCCGTCAGCCGCCGTAAGGTGTTCCAGGTCAACGTGGACCTGAAGGGTCCCTGCGTCGTTGTACCTGAACATGGATGTGTACATAAGTTAGTTCTAGTTTGAAACCAATACTCTCTGCTCCTACCTTTCGGTTATGTATTGTAATGTACATTCCCATTTGTGTCAGATCCGGTCGCGTGATGATAGTGGACGTGAGCCGCGTGGTGGTGCGCTCGGACCTGCAGCCCGCAGACCTGGCGCTGGAGGACGCTACCTGCATGGAGCTGGAGGAGAAGCTATATGACCGTCTGCACGCCGAGTGCTCATATCAAGTTAGAATTCTCTGTTAACTACGCTGTAAATGTTTCGCTACATTATAGACTTGTGGACTCTACGTACCCTTTTGTGACACAATTGATAAACAATCTAATCATTTTCATCGGAGACAGAATTTTGGTAAGCAACATGATAGCTACTTTCAGATCTTATTCTGCGAGTGGACCGAGCCGTGGCGCGAGTCGCGCAAGTACGGAGACTCAGAGCTGCACCTCGTGCCCAAGATTAAAGCTCAACTCGTGTTCTCTAGCAGCATCAAAAAAGATTATAAATTATTGCCAAGGTATTACCTTGCTTATACAATACAAAAACAAGTCGTCTTTTATGGTCCAGTTGTTAGTGTATTTGAGGTATCTTTTGTTTCAGGTACAAATTGAACATTTCCCTTTCAAGTTTGAAACTGAATCTGTCAGATCGGATCATCGGCCATTTGCTAGATTTTTGTGACAACCTTCCCATACCGGTGCCAAACACTGTGCCGGTGTCATTCATGGACTCCGGAGACTATGTCGAGGAGTTGGAGGACCCTGAGCTGGCAGAAGCCTTGGAGCAGGACCGCGTGTCTGCAGACCCGGGATACAATGAGCTCGTTAAGTTGAGACAGAAGATTGTCGCCGCTTACCTGAGTAGAAATAGGTAAATATCGTATTATATTTTTTACTGGATAATGGATTTTACTGGATGTGAATTGCACGCGTTAGTAAGAGAAACCATTGTCAATTAATTATTTTGGAATACAGGGCCGCAGAAACCAAACACGACCCTGTGAAGGTGCAGGCCGCGCCGCCGCTGGAGACCGGCATCAGCGAGCTGAGCGACGACGAGGTGGAGGAGTACGCGCGCTCCGTCGACCTGCCCGGCTTCGACGACAACGTCTCTCCCAGCAACACCATCGGCACGCTCATGCGCTTCGTCATCGGTAAGTCTATAACTCTAAAAACCATAACTGATATTTTATAGATCATTAGTTTTACGGCGAATATATTTCAACAGGTGAAATAGTAATAAATCTCAACCGATCAAGCGAGCAAGTGGACCGACCGTACATCATGCTAAGTGTGACGAAGGTGTGCCTGGATGTGGCGCTGATGGAGTACGGCCCCGCGATCCAGCTCGCCGTAGACCAGGCACTGCTGACTGACAAACAGCATCATAGTAGCACTGGGCAGTATCTCGAACTGTTGACAAGTTCTGGAGACTTGTTCAATCTGCTATATAGAAAGGTAATGCTGAAATTCAATTAGATTATATTGAAATGGGAGCATAAATGTATGATTTGTGTTTAGGTTCGGGCCAATTGCCCGGAGTTCCGGTCGCACTTCCACAGCGTGGAGCAGGCGCTGGTGGCGGACGCGGGGCCGCTGACGCTGCTGCTGCACGCGGCGGCGCTGCGCACGCTCTGCAAGTACCTCGCCTACTTGCACGACAAGTGAGTACCGCCACCCTGCCATCTTCGCCTTCACCTTATTTATGAAAATTTTTAAACTTGTTAATTTTTCAGGATACAGAGTAGACATGCCTTAAACTGGAAGAAGACCGTGCTGCCGAAGACCGAGACTCTGTTTGACTATCTGATGAAGCCAGAAGAAGACCCACCCGTTCCTCCCGGTGCCACTAAGTTCAGCTATTCCGTTAGGTCAGAATTTACATTTTTTTTGTCTTTTTATTTTTTTGTCATATTTGATACTCCAATCGCTTTTTTCAATAACCTTCATCTCTTTCAGTTAGTATTTTTTAAGTTAAAGTCTTCTCTATGAATCCTATGTTCATTTTAGCAATGTGTGTGTTGCAGAGCGGTGTCGGTGTGCGTGCGGCTGTGGCAGGCGGACAGCGCGCTGGCAGAGGTGCGGCTGGGGGCGCTCGACAGCGACTGCGTCTTTCGCGCCAACGACCGCATCATCTTCAAGCTGTACCTCGGCTCCCTCCACATCGACGACTTGTCTGACAACACTCTCTATCCTAAGGCACGTACCGTGTTAATCATCTGCATTATAAGCTCTGTATCGGATTTGACAATATGTTCCCCGTGTGATTTATGCAGCTGGTGTGGCCGGACGAGGACAAGGTGCTGGAGGTGAAGTACGTGCGCGCGGCGACGCGGCTACGAGCGCACGCGCACGCCGAACTGCGCATCTACCTGGGCCGCCTGCACGTCGTGCTGCTGTGCGCGCTACTGCACCAGCTGCAGGTGGGAGCTTAGTTTCTAACTCGCACATTTATTCCATTTATTTCGATGTGCTTATTGTATGGCGTGTGTCAGCAATTCGCGGAGCCGCTGGTGTCGGGGTCTGCGGCGGCGGAGGCGGCGGCGGCGGCGGAGCGCGAGGCGCGGCTGCGGGCGGAGCGCCTGCGCAACTGCGCCTCCAGGCTCAGCCTCGCTATTGAAGTATCGACTCATTTTTACACTTTATTTAATCTTTTCTTTTTTCATCATTTTGAAAGAAATATAAGAAAAAAATGTTCTTCTAGCTCCATGCTCCGGTTCTGCTTCTTCCGCAAAAAGCGTCATCGCCGGACTTGTTAGTTTTAAATATGGGTAAATATACAATCAAAATAACAAATGTACGTATCAATTAAATCAAAGTATTGTATTAACTAATGAAGCTATGTCCCGCAGGTGACCTACTGATAGAGAACTTCTTCAAGCCGTTGAACGTGAGCCAGGAGGCGAGCAGTCCGGTGGTCAACCCGCTCATAGACAACGTGCTGGTCAAGCTGGAGAATGTCACGCTGTCCCGCGCCGTCATGACCCTGGCCGGCACGCTGGAAGTCCAGGTGCGGACTGGCCTTATGATATGTCTAAGCTGTGACGTTTATTTAGCATCTTGTTGTCGACGATTACGACGACGATGTTTCATTGTGTCAGGAGCCGATAGTGGAGCAGGTGTCGGTGCGCTGCGACGTGAAGCGCGCGGTGGGGTGGCGGCAGGCGGCGGGCGCGCCCCGCGAGCTGCTGCGCTGCGCCGCCGACGTCGTCATGGACAGCGCCGCCGTCAACCTCGGACAGAACGACCTCGCCACCGTGCTCGCCGTCTGGTCCAACAACCTCAGCGAGGCGCACTACATCGGTACACAACGCCATTTACTTTTATCTTACATTATGACTAACTAGCTGTTCCCGTGCGGCTTCATCAGCATGAAATTATGAAAACTTTATTTTATTGTTTACATTTGTCTTATTGTCAATTGCAAATGTCAAAATTACCGTTACCATAATAACCTTACTTCCTTAATGTTGGAAGCTTGTAGTCTATGGTCTTTATTTCCACATGAAGGTTTTTCTAATTTATTTAACCCAGAAGTTCAACAGCGTGAATATGTATAACCTAAAGCGTTTCACGCCACAAAGTAGTGTGTGTTTACGCTTTATTAAATTAGTATAAATATAACTAGATAGGCTCAACGTCGGCTTTTGTGCATAGGTGCCGTAGTACCGGGCTCTCCGGTGGAGACGGCGCCCTCCGATGTCGCCGTCAAAAAGCTGCAGGCGTTCCTCGCGCAGGGCGACCCCATACGAAAGGAAGTTACCGTCAGGTGAAACAGATCGCCATTGACTTTTGTAGCAAAAGATAGCGCGTTTCTGAATAGAATGTGAGCATTTGGTATGTTCCAGGTTTACTCTTGAAGGCATCGAAATGAAGCTATACTCCGACCTGGACGAGGTGATGAGCTCGCCGGTGCGCGACGCGAGCCGCGGGCTGGCGCGGCTGACGGCGGGTGAGGTGACGCTGGCGCTGGACTGCTTCTCCGACGGCAGCGCCGAGCTGCGCGCCGGCCTGCAGAGCCTGCTGCTCGAGGACATACGTCCCGATAACAACGTCCTTATAAGACGGTATATTGTTACTCCTTTCAGTACAACTACTAAACATAAGTCACACACTTACATTGATTATAGTAATTTACAGTGACTTACAATGATTGTTTGTAAGTTTAATCTGATGTTCGTGTGCAGGATATTCCAGTCGCAGGGCGGCGGGTCGCGCGCGGCGGCGGGCATCTCCGTGCTGCGGCCGCCGCTGCTGGACGCCAGCGTGCGCTGGTCCTCGCGCGCCGCCACCTGCGACCTGCGCCTCGACCGCACGCGCCTCAACCTCGCGCTGCCCTTCCTGCTGCAGTTGACTAAAACCCTGCTCGACGCTATGCCCGGTAACACTACGATTCTACGCGTGAGCGGCACTTGAACAGATCGTTACTATTAAAACGAAATCGATGTACTACTTGTTTCAGGTGATAAGACGATGGAAGGTGGTCTGGTGAACCACGGGTACGTGGGCGAGGCGGAGGGCGCGCGCGCTGCCAACAACAACTGCGCCGCGCGCCTCCCCAGCTGCAGCGACTCCACCAGCGGATACTATTCCACTTGTTAGTTCGCGTTTGGTTATAAAAGTGCATGCACCACTTTGACAAAACTGTTTAGCTTTGATTCACATATCATTCTGTGATCTTGCTTTACTTTTGAAGCATCCTATTCCAGTAGCTGATACCTATTGGAATATATGTTACCAATAATAATTTATTAGTAACTTATATGCGCGATTGTTGCGATACTCAGCGGCGGCAGTGCCGGAGGAGAGCCCGAGCCTGGCCATATCGATCCAGTGCCGGCAGCCGGAGGTGATGTTCTTCACGGAGCTGACGCGCAGCGAGGGACACGCGCTGCTGCTGCGTACCGAGCTGCTGCTGGACTACTCGCGACACTCCAACACGGAGAGCCTGGTCGTGTCGCTGGCTGGCCTGCAGGTACACGCGGGCGCGAAGGACCACTATAAAACACATAAAACACAATTCTTTGCAACATCTTAACTATTCTTATTCTTATATCTTTCCAGATAATGTCAAAGCTACAATCGAAACTTAAAAACCTGCCGCCCCAGACGGTATTGAAGCCTTGCGACGTTGAGTTTTCTAAATCATTTAAGAACATCGAAGAGGGTATCAAAGTTCGTCTTTCAGTGTCCGAAATTGAACTGCACGTGGCAGCGACAACTGTACATACAATAATGGGTAACTATGAAATCATGTAGTTGCTAAAATTAAGTTATCTTTGAAAAGTTTTAGTTTTACTTTACGTGATGTCTTACAGACATAGTTGAAGAAGTGACCAATGAATTGACGATACCTGAAGAGAAGGAACCGTTCAATTTTACGTCGTACCCGAGATCGGAAAAATATGACGAGGATCTGTGGGCACCGAAAAAGATCAGCAACCCGCCCACAGCACAGTACAGCTGTGAGAACAGTTACACACAACCGAAGTACCCCAGCATCAAGCCCACTGAGACCTTTGAGATTATGGTTCCCAGCGTTAAAATCTTGTTCGAAATTGAGCAAACAGTCAGGATTCCCGTGTTGGTGGTGAAGGTAATTAAGTGGACATTTTAACTTTTACCTGCTATCTACTTTTACACTTTGAAAACAATTAAACAAATAGTTGAAACGAAAATTCAGTTTAATGATGATATTTCAGATGTCGTGCGAGGTGTCGCTGCACGACTGGTCGCGGCAGCTGCACGGCGGCGGCTCGCTGAGCCTGCAGGCCGACTGCCACAACGAGCGACTGCGCGTCTGGGAACCCCTGCTCGAGCCCACCGTGGAAGATAATCGCCAGAAGCCGTGGGAGCTCACCGCGACAGTTTTTCAAGTACCTTTACTATAAATAGCGTACATAATCATTTCTAGAACCTTCTACGCACAAGTAACAATGACGTCGTCCTCGTAATTCATTTCATCAGGCGAAAGCGTACCCAATGTCATCACGTCTGGACACCAACGTGACGCAAGTGGAAACAGAATCAGACAATGCAGCCACTCAGCCGCTCAAGAAGAAGAAGAAGGGTAGCGGCTTCGAGTCTGAGACGTCAGCAGACGAAGCCGACACCGACAACGAGATGACGTACATCAGGAACCCCAGCGGGAAAGAGAACAAGGGCTACGGGTACAGCGCCGCTAGTATGACCTTCTTGAGGGCACTGGATATAGAGGAGTCGGATTCCGAAAATGAAATTGGAGCCAAAGATAGAATGTCCACAGCCGTCGGACATTTGTTCAACGAGTAAGTTACAAATTCGAATGAACGACGCTCAGTGACCTTATGCAGAAATAGAAAAATTTAAGGTTATGAATTTTTGAAAATTTTCTAGCGATTCGAGTGGGGATGAAATTAGCAATGACGACTCATCGGCACCAGAACAGAGCGAAGGCGACGTGCTGAGTGAAAAAGAAGAGGACGAAGGAAAACACGAAACTTATATCGATGGCGAAGAAAATTTGAAGAAAGACTCGGAACAAAAGAATGTAACGTTGCAGGTAAGATGTATAAGATGAATAGTTTGGGACAGGTAAAGACAAAATATAACTATATGTTAAACATTTCGAGCGTGCGCATACCTAAAAATAAACTATCGCTTTGATTCTTATGAGCTTAAATAGAGGTGCGCACAATACTTTTTAGTTGTGCATCTAAACAGTTTGAAATAGCTGCGAAGCAATAGACAATCGTACAACAGTTTTGCGATAGTTTAGTCAAAGGTGTTGTTCAAGACATTTGGTGGCTAGGCTAGGTATAAGGCTGAATCAAGGTTGTTGTCCAGGAGCCGAGCCGCGAGAGCAGCGTGGACTCGGGGCTGGGGGCGGAGGGGCTGTGCACGTACGTGCGGCTGCAGTCGAGCGCGGCGCTGGACGTGAGCGTGTCGCCCGCGGCGCTGCGCACGCTGCACGCGCTGGCGGCGGCGCTGCACGACCGCGCCGCGCTCGTCACCGCCATCGTCGCCGCCGAGAACGGCCTGCAGCTCATCAATGATATCGGTAATGCTATACTGACTTAGATAACGCAAGATTTAGGACCTGTCCCACCATGATAGACGCTCATATATATTAAAAATGACGTCACTGTCATTAAGGGAACAAAATCTGATATTTCCATCACATATTTTACATGTCGGATTGTTAACACACAATTTACAATTTGGTAGGACAGGCCCTTAGATTGATATTAAAACACTTTTGAAAAATATTGTTCAATTGCTCTCTATGTCAAGTAATTAATTCTAGGTCCCGGCTCTACTGTGCATTTAAGGACGCGCGCAGAAACAGACCTGGCAGGTAACGACCGAGTTCTCGCCATCGCGGACTACGACGTCGACACCAGCCGTCCCAGCACTCCGGGTGAGTATTGAATACTTTGACCTACGTTCTACAATTACTTCTTAAAGAGCAATATTCAATAAGGTCATTTGTTATTAACAGGTTGTGATACTTCAGAAGCAGACCTATTGGATGAGACAGAAAACAAGCAGGAGACTGAAGTCGGAGATGAATGGGACTGGTAACCAAGAAATAAAAATGTAGTGACGCATATTCCTGAATAACCAATGAGTTTTGGCCGTAATATTTGTTTGCGTACCTCAGTTTCGAGGGTGGTTTTGGCGGGGCAGAGGGCGGGGCGAACGCGGGAGGGTCGCTGCACACCTCGCCCTCCGCGCCGCCCGCCGCTGCAGACCTGCAGCGTCGCCTCACAGACCTCACGCTCTCCATACGCTTACACGACATGGACCCCCTCAATGTAGGCATTATAAAAAGCTAATGGACTTCTGTCTACGATTTAGATTCGACAGTCAAAAGTAAAGATTACGCATTATGGTAGATCCTGTGTCCCCATCGGTCGGTGTCCAAGCTGCACGTGCTGCACCCCGGCCGTCACGGCACACGCTACTACGTGCTGGTGGAAAGGACCACGCACTACAACGCCAAGAAGATCATCGTCCGCTCGCCTATGCAGGTATGTTGTCCACTCAACACAAGTTCACATGGCGGTCTTATTCCTACTAACTCTTTAGAAGAACAAAAACACGTTTGTTTGTGACATTCTCAACATACAACCAGGTCCGCAACGAGACGTCGTACACGTTGGAGGTGCTGTACCGGCAGTCGGAGCTGGAGGCGGCGGGGGTGGAGGCGGTGGGGGCGGTGCGCAACCCCTTCCGCGGCCTGCTGCGCCTCGCCATGCTCGCGCCGCACGACACCTGCAACGTGCCGCTCTACGTCGCCTACCACTGCAAGCTCTACCTGCTGCCTACCAACTTCGAGTCAGTATACCTTTCAGTACCTTAACCAATTATTTATTTAGTATCTTTTGTTAGTCTACTAATATGCCAGAATAACTATTCAACCATTTCAAATCTTTTTTGTAGAACTTATCAGGCGTCAAGTCAAGGTATTTGGTGGATGGAGCTGGTGAAGGACCTGGGCACGCCGAAGGACATCCTCTGCCCTGCGAAGACCGACGATGATCCAAGTATATTCGCCATGAAGATTGTGCCCGTTGAAGGTACTAGTCACATTTTTGGTGCAATATTTTTTAACCATTTACTTCCTTACTTATGGGTATATATTCTATTTAAGGTTGCCAATCTCAGAAGATATCTCGCGCCATCCCCAACCTATTGGTGCGCGTGGTGCCGCCGCTGGGCGTGCACAACTGCCTGCCGCACGCGCTGCAGCTGGCAGCCGGCGG
>NW_013525512.1:983575-1042583 GCF_000836215.1 Papilio polytes
GCACGCCCCCGGCCTGCTCGTCTGCACGCACGCCGAACGAAGAATACACTACCGAATGCTGCTGCATGTTAGTATACTGTCTTGTCATCCATCCCAAATTCTGTTTACTCTCCTCAATTTGTGTTTTTTTCTTCAGGTTACACTTTCGGAACTCTGCCCACAACTAACAAAGATTGTGACACTCCTCCCATATTTCCTAGTCTACAACGACACGAAGAAACATTTGCGTTTCATGGAGGAGAATGAGGCGGCGGATCTGTGGATAGACCTAGCACCGCAGCAATGCACGCCGTTCTGGCCGCAGACCGACTCTATGTCGATGCACTGCAAGTACAGAGATTCTAACGTCGTGTCTCAACATTTTCCTATTACGAAAAACCATTTCACTGTTCTCAGAATGGATAAAGGGGTGAGTGTAAAATGTTATGTTCTATTTTAATAATTTTAAACACATTTTATTAATTATCTACTAATGCTTCATCTAGTATCACGACAATGAAACACAATAATTTCTTCTAATATTTTATTCAACATTAACAAAGCTTAATTCTAACAATAAATTATCTTAAAACACATAAATTATTATCCATATTTAGGAAACCGTGGTCTCTCGAGCGACAATGTGCCGTCTTTGTGGAGATAGTAGGCAGTGCCAGTAGACTTGTGAGTCCAGATTTTTGTAGCCTTGAGGTGAGCGTCACTCTGGTCTGGGTACTTGGTCTCCCGGGAGCTGGCGAGCTCCACACTGGACTGGCGTGTATTGCCATTGGATGATGGCTGATGTTGCTGAGTTGCTGGCTGTTGATTAGGTGTTGTTACCTGTTGAGCAAGTAATTATTTCGTTAGTGTTTTCTTCAGTCTTTATGACGGTTTTTAACAATAACAATAAGTTTATACTTTGCAATCTAAATTTAATAACTTGCTTAGTTTAAAATTCATTATTATTCAAATTATTTTTCCACTTAAGCAACTGTTATCCTAACTGCTAAAAATTAATTATAATATTCAACGACGGTATTATTCGAATTTATTAGACCATGTAGACTCTTAATACGTTATACAACAAGAAGCCGCAATTATTTGCATTACTTAATCTGAAATATAACACTTTGAAAGTAAAAATCATCATCATCAAGAAAATTTCTTGTTGACAGACAATAAAATTACGGAATCACATAATTCGTTCGTTTCGATATTTAAAAAATCAATACTCACAGTATAATGCGGTACATTGTAAGAACTGACGGTATGCAGCTTCGAATCGTAGTTCATTAGGGGCAGGCTGCCAAAACTCTCCACTTTGTACGAACTGGGGTCAGCCTTCACCACAGCAGGGTCGTTATTAGTAAAGGACACATAATGGTCTTCGTATCTCAAGTTAGAAGGCATCGGTAACTGTTCCTCTTGCATTACTTTACCATCAGTGAATATACTTGAACCCGAGTTAGAGCCCAGCCCATTGATTGCTTGTTGCATATAACTGTCTACTACAGCGAACTGCTGGTTGGATTGTCCTTCACTCGGTGTTGGAGAATAAAAATGTAAGTTTCCAGTCTTTTCTGGGGTATCTGGTACTACAATTGGTCTAGATTCTGAATAGTTTTCGTTAAAACTTGGGTTTTCTGTTGGAACGTAATCACCATTCGGCTTAATGTATGGACCGTTTAGAGAAAATTTATTGCCATCATCAAGATCGTCGTTAACTTCATTATATACGGGTTTAGGGATATCTAAAGGTTTATCATAATCTTTTTTAAATTTCTCTTTAGCTAGTGTGTGTTCGACGATTTTATCTAAATCTTTTTTGGATAAATATTTGAGAAGATTATTTATGTCTTCATCACCAAGGCCCTCGTTAGTCGGTCGTCTGCTGTATTTGTGTGGTCTATGATTAGGTGGTTGGTCTTCATCGTCCATCATGTGGCTTGGCGGTGGCGTATAGGAGAACGCGCCATGACTTGAGTAACTCATAGGAGGTCTTCTGTAAAACCTCTGCGGTGGACTGGAGTAGTATTTGGCACGTTTAACTCTAATAATTTCTGGCATAGATGAGTTCGTATCACAAGGCCTATCGCATAATATTCCGACAGCACAGCACGTTAATATAAACACAATAAATAGTCGCATCGTTGCGATTGTTGCCGCGTCGTCTGAAAACTGAGAGGAAGTGAAATTTACATGTAAATTTTATAAGTGCCGTTTTGAAAGTGGTGTGAATTGAGTTAGAGCTCGCGGGGACCGGCTATGACGTAAGGCGGGTCATGACGGTTTTTGATGCTAGTAGATTTGGGTATTAAATTTTTAATTTTAACATTTGTTATAATTGCAAAAATGTACTGTTCTCCTAAATGCATATAAACTAATGGTATGGGGTTTGTTCCATTTAATAATTCATAATACTTTTATTTATTGTGTTCTTAGAAAACAGAATTTTAATAAATTAGTAAATAAAATATATCAACAGTTCAGTGACCTCAATTTGTTTTCACTTTCATATAACACACAGTAGCAAAGACATGAATTTATGAATTACGTATTTGGTATCTTGCAATCGATATTTACTTTAACAATTTTCATGTAAAGTCGGAAGACTAGTTATTACAAATAACTAGTTACTTGTTTAGCGACTTCCTGTGAGGAATGTAAACGTAACTAATATTAACGGATTTCGTTTACGATTTGGCAGCGACAAAGAAGTACGTTTAATTTGTATAGATTCCAGTTGCTTTTTCTGTTTAGTAACATGTGTATTATTCCACAGTCTGCAATCTGCGTGGACGTAACAGGGGGAACAGATCGGCCGTTCATCATCACATTTAAGTCATACTGCGCGGGTGACGCGCCAGTCCGCATTGAAAACCTGTGTGAGGATCTGTTCCTTAAACTGCACCAGGCGGACTGCGGCCAGGTGGCGCTACTGAGCCCTCATCAGAGCCTTCTTTACACCTGGGACGACCCCGCCAAGGAGAGAAAACTCATGTGGAATATCTACAATAACAAGGGAAAGGGATTCCTTGCTGACTTCTCTCAAGATGGGTGAGATGAAAATTTGCTAAACTCGAAATAAAGAATGAGTAGATACATTAAAATATATTTTTTTTTAATTTTAACAGATACGGCGAGGAAAAAGTCAGTTTCCAATCGGTGAAGCATTCCACCCTGGTGGCGACTAGTAGCGTGACCTCCAAGCTGTCATCGACACTCAAGCGCCTAACCCCCAAGTCCCCTGAGCCCTGCTCCTCTAGTAGTGATGACTCCGATAGCTTTGAACTGCCTGATAACCTCGTAAAAACCAAGAAGATGAGGAAAGACAAAGTTATAGTCTATTGGGTATCTTTTATGAACGGCTATCAAAGAGTTTACGCATTAGCTCAGGATGAAAGAATAGCACAACAGTACAGAATGATGATAGATTCAGAACGGAGTAACTACGAACTATATTTATCCCTGTCTAGCGTGAGCTTATCAGTATGTGTTGAAACTGGAGTTGGTGTAAAGGAATTGGCCTACATAAGCGTCACAGACTCCCTCCCGCGCTGGGAGGTGAACGTCAGCAACAAATGGAAGCAGCTGGCGCCCGATCTCACCGCGTGGATAGAGGATAAATACCAAACCGAACAGAAGAAGTGTAACCTCAAAGACTTCATTCACATAGACCTGGAGAAAATGCAAATGACGAAGCCATTTTTCTCTGAATTACGAAGAACGTACAATCCCGCCGTTTGGTTGCAGCTCCGCAAATCTGACACGTATTCATATTGTCACCTAAAATTGCAGAGATTCCAAATAGACAATCAACTGTACGAAGCCGTCTACCCCTGTGTACTCTACCCTGCTTCTTTGCCTACGCATTTAAAAACTAAGGATGTTAAACCGTGCATAGAGGTTGTTGCTTTGAAACAGTACTTGCCTAATTTAAACCAAGATATTTATAAATACGTGAAAGTATTAGTCCAGGAGTTTTGCGTGAACCTGGACAGGGGATTCGTTAATTATATTTTTGATATGTTGAACCACTGGAAGGTGGAGGAGAAGCCGGCCGTGAGGCTGCGAGCTGACTTGGCGTTGATTCACATGCCGCTGACAATGCTGGCCATAAAGAGCCAAACGAGCGCACAGAAGAACGTATTCTTCGAGTATGTGCATCTGTCGCCACTGAAGCTTGTGTTGAGTCTGTCGTCTAGGGGATACTTGGATACTGCAGACAGTCCCAATCGATCGCAGTACGGCATTCAGAAAGAGAACCGACCAAAATTGTTCAACAGTGATTTGCTTGAGTATCTGTTCAATTCTTGGGGCTCGTCGCTTTGTGACATGAAGGATGTCGTAATCAAGTAAGTTAACTTAACTTGTTTTACTTTGACAGATCTATTTTTGCATTTACCATTATTTAATGTGCTACAGGATGTCGTATTTGGAGATGCGGCAGGCGCCGGTCCCGTGGGCGGGGCTGTTGGAGGCGGCGTCGCGGCACTACTGGCTGCAACTGGTGCAGCAGTTCTACGTGCTGGTGCTCGGCCTCGACGTGCTCGGCAACCCCTACAGCTACATTGGCGACTTCTCCAAGTCCCTCAAGCAGTATTATGAACCCTGTTTGGTAAGATTGTAGTCAGCAATATTGCTATTTCTCGGGATTATTACCTCCAACTCTCTTTTATGTGCTAATTGAGTTTTAAATATAGAAATATTGGCTTTTTCCCGCATCCGCGTGGAATTAAAAACCAAAAGTGAGTAGCTTATGTCTTCTACCAGACTGTCCTCTATATCTATATAACAAATTTCATCGAAATTCGTTACGCGGTTTTGGCTACAAAGTCTAAAACATCCGTCCATCTAAACTTTCGCATTTATAATATTGGTATTAGTATGATTGCACTCTACTTTTACTAGGACTGTTATGTTACATCCTAATTACTAAACCTTTAGTCTAGTCTGGTTCACGTTACGTACAGGGTGGCACATGCGCGCGGCGACTGTCGAGTGCGTCGCGCGCGGCACGCGGGGCACGCGGCGAGGCGGCGCTGGCGTGCTGCCTGGCCGACTGCAGCGCCGCGCTGGTGGAGACCACGCCGCGACCTCCGCCACAACGGAAAAGACCTGGTAATTCATACTTCAATATTTTAAGGGGGATGTTAAATAAAAACCGGTGTAGAGTGTAAGGGGATTAAAGTGAACAGGGTTTTCTTTAAAAGTTTTCTAGAAGACCTTAAACATGGTTACTGCTTTATAACAGTAGAGCAATTCTGTTTTGTTATTTTTTTCAAATTCCGTTTAATATTGGATTATCGGTTATCAGCTGCATATGAGCTATCCTTGTTCCTATTACCTATAGGTGAGGAGGGGTCGGTGGTAGACAACGTGCCGGCGGCGGTGCTGGAGGGCAGCCGGCGCAGCGCGTGCGGCGTCGCCCTCGCCCTCACCGGCCTCATCGCCAGGCCCACCCTCGGTGAGTGCCTCACACGTGCCTCATACATCTCACACACTGCAAGCCGCATGATCCACTTAGGTTTATTGATTTTATAATTAAAACATGTTAGTATAGAAAACATGAAATATCTTACTATTAAACCTTTTGGGTGATTTAAAAAACTTTTTAAATGCCTTTTCTTTTATAAATATTTCCGCACTTTCTGTACCTTGATAATGGTAATGGCTTTATGAGGTTTTAAATGTTTTTGTTACATTTAGATGAAAAGCATGGTAATGTTGTTGGATAACTTTTTCAAAATGGATTTTTAATTCATAATTCTACTTTACAAGTTGCATGATACACTTTTCTACGTTTAAGTACACAACTTGAAAGTAGTTTAGTTTTCGATATCTCACGATCTCATGAACATTTTTCTCATTGCGCTGTCCGTGTGCGCTTGGTGTGGACCAGTAGATGAGGACTGTGCTATTTTGAAACGTAAGTAATATAGAGCATGCAGCATCAACTTTATTCCATTTATTGTGTCCATTAAAATATCCTATTAAAATCAATTACTTTTGTTACTGTTGCAGACCAAAATAAATTTTAGTTCTCTTCGCTTTCTTAACCTTTTCTTATAAGGAAAGTAGTAAGGGAAAACAGATTTGGTAAGAAGGGAACGTATAGAAAAGTGATATATCACCTTATTGTTCTTTACTCTGCAGTTTTCAAACTTGTTGCAGATGCTTTTGTGATGCAGCAGATGTGATGCTTGCTTGTTTGCCGTCTTTTCCTATAAATGTAATTAATGTTTGGAAATGTATGACGGTGTAGACGTGTGCCGAGAGGCGACGCGCGCGGCGCAGTGCCCGCAGCTGGGGTGGCGCGGCGCCGAGGCGGGGCTGCGCGCGGCCGCCGAGCGCGCCGCCCGCCTGCCCGCGCGCCGCCGCCTACCGCGACACTGCCCCCGCGCCGAGGTTCATACCCACTCTCTCATTACTTACAGAATGTGCCTTATACTAATCCACCACACACACCAAACGCAACCTAGGTCTGCTATCCTGCAGTTTTAATGCTCCTGTATAAACAAGATTGTACAGGCAGAATCAGCCAAACATTGATTCCATTCAAGCTGTTTGTTCTCACATAATTGGTTTTAAGAGTTCAGTAGGCAGTAGCAAAGTATCAGAGTTTAGTATAGCAAATGATGTTTATTTTGGTACGTTATGTGCAGGGCGTGCGGGCGTACGATGCGTGCGCGGCGCGCGGCGCGGCGCTGCTGGCGCAGCTGTCGCGCGGCCACTACGCCGCCTGCGACGGCTACGTGGCGCACGTGCACCTCGCCCGCGCCTCGCTCGCCACGCTGCTGCTCACCACACAGTCAGTTCTTCCTCCTTTTTTGTCCTCCACATAACTCTATCATACGTCATCCCAGTCATCAATCCCTTCTTATCTCTCAAAAGATATTCGACCAATTGACAGAATCCTCGTCATGTTTAACTAAAATTTGACAGGCACATATTCCTGGTGCGTGGCGGCGGCGGGGGCGGGGGCGGAGGCGGCTGGCATATCGAGTGGGTGGTTAAACTGGACGACCTCATCGGCCCACCCGTTGTTGAAGGAGACAAACTCATACTGAATATCAAACAGGTAAACACTCTAACTTCTATCTTAATCCGAAGTTACGAAAAGAACAAGAGATGTTGTGAACGTGATCACATGCTTGCCTCGATAAATTAATTTTATTATTGTCCAACTGATCTGTATGAAACTTCATGATTTTTGTAATAATAACAGGACGAAATGGTCAGCTATTTCTCGACTGATGAGAAGGTGATCGAGATATCAGACGCGGAGGTGCTGCAGTGGCTGAAGACGAAGATAGAATGCGCCCTCATACACGCACTGGAAGACAAACGATGTCCCATAGAATAAACAAAGATCTCTTTAATTTTAATTTTGAGTCAATGTTTAAAAAAAATGTAAGATTATTCATGTCGGATATACTTAACTCGTTCAGTGAAACTGATATTAAGTTTGATAAAACAAAATAATAAAAAAGTATTGATTTTTATAAGATAATTTATAAGCAAAAACATCTCAATGTAATGAACCCGACTGAAAAACATACATTACTAAACAAATCAAGGAATTTGAAATATTGTTAGCATTACATTATGAAGATTATGTAAGAGTAAAAATTAGATAAGGTTATCATATTTCATGCCTGTTAATTTCGTTTATTATTAGAATACAAACATCGCTGATCTCTAGTCACTAGTTAACAACTTTTATAAAATATATCTTGTGGCCATAGATCCCAGTCAGCACCCTGGTGTATGCTGTTCGCCGACGACATTGTTCTTGTCGGGGAAGATGCGCTTGAGGTCCAGAGTAGACTGGAGAGATAGCGGGATAAACTAGAGACAGCCGGCCTGAAGATAAGCAGAGCGAAAACGGAGCAGCTATTCTGCGACTTCGGGGGCTTATCTAGTTTTATCCCGATTGCCTTAGATGGCGCCCATCTTCCAGTTTGCTCCGACTTTCGGTACCTCGGCTCATTAATCCAAAACGACGGCGATATTGACCGTGACGTGAGAAATAGAATAAAAGCGGGATGGATGAAATGGCGACAGGTTACAGGTGTAATATGCGACCCGCATATTCCCCTTAAAATAAAGGGGAAAATTTACAAAACCGTCGTAAGACCTGTCATGATGTATGGATCTGAATGTTGGGTAGTGAAAGGGACGGATGAAAGGAGAATACATGTAGCGGAAATGCGAATGTTAAGATGGATGTGTGGGGTAACACGATTGGATAAGATACGAAATGAGTATATTAGAGGAAGTTTGAGAGTAGCCCCCGTGGTTGAGAAAATAAGGAGTAAAAGGTTAGAGTGGTATGGGCATGTTATGAGAAGGGATGAATCGCATGTGACAAGAAGGATGTTAGTTATGAATGTGGAGGGGTACATCGGTAGAGGTAGACCTAGAAAGAGATGGATGGATTGCGTGAAAGGTGACATAATCAAGAAGGGAGTGATGACTGAGATGACGGACGATAGAATGCTTTGGAGGACGAAAACCCGGTGCGCCGACCCTACGGGAGTAGGATAAGGCAGGGGAGATGATGATCTTGTGGCCATAGATATATAATTTTTAGATGGAGAGTTTCATTCAAATCTAACAAATCAAGAGTAATGAAAAGACCCCCAAAGGGCTATTGCCTCTCTATTGTGATTGTGCCCCATATTAGCGATCTGTAGATAATAGTCTGTGGCTAAAAAGTAATTTCTATAAATATTTTATTTATTTAAAATTTCTAATCTGTATTTTACTGCTAAAATGAATTGCTTGTGATACACTGGTTTCCTATTTATATTTTAAATAATGCTTTTTAATAAATATATTTTAATTGTTATTTTATGTGACAGAAATAGATAATTACCAAGACAATATAATGACAACTAACTGAACGTTTTTCCTCGCAAGTTAATTGCACAAACATATAATTTAGCAGTACTTATATTAGTCTTATAATTTCAATTCAACTGACTGTGAAGAGTTTGTAATTCAAGAATTCTAACCTATAACTTTTTAATTTTACTAAGAGAAACTATTTGATAACTGTGTTGTTTACAACTAATTAAAAATAAGCTTTGATGTTATTTTTAGTGTCATTAAATGTTGTTCTCTAAAAAGTAAATCTGTAGACTATACTTGGTTAGAAAACAATTCAAATATTTTGTCGGCTCGGAACACAATGCTAGGTGTAGATTCGTGGAAGTGCACTGCGAACGCGCTCTGACCTTGAGCCGACAAGATATCTGAAATGACATACCTAACTAAATATGTAAACTTTTACATCGAATAACATGTTTGAATAAATGTTTTCTTAAGGTGAAACCAAAATAAAATGAACTCTTAATTTGTGGTTTTTATTTCAAATACATAACAGAATATATAGGGCATTTAAAAATATATTACAAAGTGCAAAAATTAGTACAAATTCTCCATTATATAAAACTTAACTCTTATCCTTCTGAACTTTCTCCACTAGATCCGTAATCCCCTACCAAAGATATCTTTTCATTCTTTTTTAAAACATCTGTACTATCACCATTAATTGTAGGACATTTTTCTGTTGATTTATTTTCATTTTTACATTCACTTTTCTTAACTGTAGAACATTCTGTAGAGTCTTTGTTTCTCTTTATTGTTATACCAAGAATATTTCTCGTAAGTGGAGAACTTTTACTTAGCGATTCCTCCTTTTTTAACCCTCCAAAGCTTGTTATTAGTCCACTAGAGCTTGGTAATGCTGGACTATTAAGGATTTTGATTCGAACATTTTTATGACTCTCTTCAATACTCCGCGATGGTCGTAATGCAAGTAGTGATGCTAAGTTTTTATCTTCCTCGCTTTCTGGCAGTAAATTAATGTCAAGAGATGATCTGTTTAGCAACAGACTGTCAGTAATTGCTGATTCTTCTAATTCCTTCCTCCTTTTCTGAAAGGAATCATATTCACTATTATTACTTAAACAACTAAAAGTCCAAATAATTAAATAAGCCACTTAGTTAATATTGTACTGCAAACTGGCACCATAATCTATACTATTATAATAAAGCTTAAACACACACTTCTTTGTTGCCTAAGATGTCAGTAATTACAGCATATTTTTGAATAATTCTCTTTTAAATAAAAAGCCCTACACTTATGTCATGCTTTAGGCTATATATTTTCATGCCATTAAACTTAGGGGGTAAATATTTTATGTGGATGAAGTCGCATGGGAACAGCTAGTAACTCTATAAGTTGCTACAAGTTTTTTTGTCTTACTGCATTACATAGGGTAGGAAATTTCCTTAACTGTACAATTTCAAATAATTCCATACCCTAAAATCCCTACGCAAAGAGCAATTAGCTTCATAATCATCTTTCCAAACAGTTTCATTTCTTCCAACAAGTTTTCCGAGCCTCGGCTTATCCAGTTTACTGAGATCCACATCACCAGTTTTATGTTCCAACTTGAACATAGCATCATCAAATAACCTTTTCTGAGTCTCTTTTGTTTCAGGCACAATTTGACCATTCTCGGTCGGATCCCAGCGATTCTCCTGGCGTCTTGCTCCAGATACTATAACATAATCTAAATTCTGAAAGATACAACATAAACATGAGACAAAAAATAACTTTTAGCTATTAAAACAAATACAGATAACACTTGGATACATTTCATTAAGGTCACTGCAGCAGGGTTTCAAAAATTGAATATTAATTCAACTTACTCCTGGATCAGTTTTAATTTCAAAATGATTGTCACACAAATGACATTTCATTCTAAATTGATAAACAGGAGTACTGTAGTACATTCCAATTTTCTTCTTCTCCGCATTGTACCTAACACCCATACCAATATGGTTTTTGCAGCCATCACACCATATGTTGTATGGCATCTCAAATCTTATAATTAAGATACCCATGTGAAGTTTCCTTGCTCTTTCTCGTAATGCATGAGTCCCTTGGAATTTGTTTAACCCCCCGACTTTAGGATCATAGTCAGGGGGATAGTAAAGGTTTTGGCCCTTGCGTTCTCCCATTTTGATACTACCACAGGACTAAGTATTCTGAAAATATTAAAATAAGACGTAAACAACAAAAACAATTTTTATGATGATAAAACTGGTAATTACGTTGTAGTTAAGTTAACATATTTAGCCAATGGAACAGTTTCAATTACCTTAGAAGTACATGTGCCGGTTATTATTTTGTTATTAAGTAATAATAGAAAAACATAAATTAAGTTTTAACTTTATTATTTCTTTCACAAATATGTCAGGTACAGAATGTTAATGTGACATGTGTGAGTGTGACAATGTGTTCAAGTTACCCAACAGAAATATTAAAAATTAAAACGACTTCTTTTAAACAATGCACTTTTAACAATGTTTGACTATACTCAATAAAAGTAATATTTTACTTTGTTTCTGTATCTGCTATTTATATTGTTTATCCTGAACTATTCCAAACCCAAATTTGTAAGTATTGCCAAAACATGTATTTCGGAGAACACAGTTCCATATCTGGCAATAATGACAGCTGTTTGACACTTGATTATTTTCGAAAGAAAATCTCATATAATAATTTGTAGATTTTGTACGTTAGTTAATAGTTCCTATTATATTTCATCATTAATATATTAAAATCAGTGCCTAAATTGAGGAATTTAATGTGGGGTTTAAAAAACTATAAATAGTTTAATCACAACTTAGTTCTAGTTGGCAGTTTAGTCTAGATCGTGATGTTAGTTTAGCTCGTATATTTTGGGTATAAGCAGTCATGGGTAGGAGCCAAGATCCTGCTTGGTCCAAGGGCACGGTCGCCCTGACTGCGGCCCGAGAACGTGGGGATATCGAACGCAAATTCCAAAACGATTTGACAGTGACCCGTAGTATGATAGACCGATTGGGTCTCGAGAAGGAACTTCACGGGCACATGGGATGCGTGAATTGCCTCGAATGGAATTACGATGGCTCGTAAGTCCACCAGTTTGTTATATATTTTATCATATAATAGTGGGATTGTGTTAATTCGTTTTTACGTCACAGTATATTGGCGTCAGCTTCGGACGATCTTCACGTCATTTTATGGGATCCCTACCGATACAAAGAACTGCACAAAATTGCCACTGGCCACACAGGAAATATTTTCTCTGTGAAGGTGAGGATATATTGTGAACATTAAGTTTATGATCATAAAGAGCTTTGTTTATGTTTTACTCTGTAATGTAACATTGTTCGTTCAATGTTTACATTAATGTTACAATCTTAGTCTTCAGTCTTAATTACTTTATTGATCAATTAAATGTAGTTAAATTTTTCTAATTATTTGAGTAGCTTTTATGTATTCTATTATTTGAAACTCCTTTTAGGAGTTGCAACAATTCCTTATCTCTTGTTTACTGTACAGATATGATATATGTAAAGTCATTTTAATATCAATACTCATGCTGTTGTTCAACTTCTAGAACTTTCTAGTAATTAATATTAGCTATAATTGTTATAAAGCCTAGATTGTCTTCAAATGCTTAGGTTTTTATTTGAATATTGATCATAGAGAATTATTATATTAAATTAAAATAAAAAAAATGATTTTTTGCAATTATATGTAAATTTGGTTATAGTGAAAAAAAACTTTTATACAAATAAGATTATTAATTCATCATTAATTTAATTACAAATGATTTTTGTGTAATAGCTTAAAAAATAACAAAATATTGTCTTGTAACCTTTTCAATATATTTGTGTTTATTTTTTATTCCAGTTTGTATCCAATGACACACTGGCAACTTGTGCGGCTGATGGTACAGTGCGGGTGCGCACCACGGCTGGCACCTCGCTGCTGGAGTGCTCATGTCACTGTGGCAGGGTGAAGCGTCTTGCTGCACCACCAGATAACCCTAATCTGATATGGTCTGCTGGTGAAGATGGTGTTGTTATGTTAGTATGATCATATTTTAATATTTCAATTGGAAATTGCAAGCTTAAGATATCGATTTTCAACACAATTACTTTAGTGGTTTACAAGACTATTAACATAAGTATGTTTTCCAGTATAATGTTTCTTTTGACAAATTCTCAGTAAGGGGAAATAGTGAAATTTGTAAACTGAACAATTCTTCTTTTGTTGCTTTTGACAATGAGACATAAATTCTTCTTTAAAATGCTAATTTCTATGTTAACAACAATTCTAAAAATTAAGTTTTATATGTTTTTTTTTCAGCGTTTAATTCTGTAAAACAAGTTTTCTATAGAAATATATAATGTTTTTCATTAGTATAGAAAATTATTAGACCTAAGATTAATTGAAATGGGTATGTCTAGAGTTATTTTGTGCTGTTTAACATTTTGTTGTTATTTCTAGTCAACATGACCTTCGTACAAGCCACCGCTGCAACTCGGTGAACAGCAATGTGCTGGTGAACCTGATCAAGCACTTGGGGCGGTACGCGGAGGCGAAGTGCGTGGCGGTGAACCCTCGCCGGCCGTACCAGCTCGCAGTCGGTGCCAACGACTGCTACGCGAGACTCTATGATACCAGGATGATCAAGTTGTCTCGGGGACATATGAGTAGAGAGGTAATCTTATCTTACTAATATTATATGCTAAATAATAATTTTTATATTTTTATTTTGTAGATGATTAGGTTTTTTTTGTATGTATTTTTGTTAAAATTCTTATAAAATCAATCTATATCTATACTGATGTCATAAAGAGGAAAGTTTTTTTTATTGGTGTTTAATTAAAAAGCTACTTGACGTATTTCAAACATTCTTTTATCACTAGAAATCTAAATAAACATTGAGATATCATAAGGCATTTTTTAGTTTATTTAACAAAAAAAAAAAAAAATAATACAGTTTGTATATAAGAGTTTCTTCATGGTTGTTAAAATACTTGATTGATTTTAATACCCTTTTTGATAGTTTTTACAACCAAGTTATTTAAGTTTTGTTATAAATTAACAAAAAAATTGCAGTAATGATCCAAAAATATTATAATAGATGAAATACTGAGAATCAAAGTATAAGAGAAGATAGATTTTTGTTATGTGATGTATTCCAGCATAGTCGAGTGCCGACGTCGCAGATACTGTTCGAGCGACAGAACGTGCTGTGCTCCCGCGCGGGGCTCGGCGACCCCGACAACGACGTGCCCAAGGCCGCCGTGCAGTACTTCGCGCCAGGTGACACATTCTCACAGATAAAAGGAAACTAACAAATCCATAAGCAAGCTGGATCCGAGCTTTGGTGCCAGGGGGGGTCACATTGTCGAGATCATGGACCAACCAGCACAGGGGGAGGTCATGACTCCCATGACCTCCCCCCTGGATCCGCCGTTGTCCATAAGAAACATATATGGGAATGTGGATTATTCCCAACCGTCTACCCCGCGCTGTCCCCATGTAGTAATAGATGAGAAAAAAAAGTTCCATCCGTCCCACCTTGCGCAACGAGGGGACGGTTGGAACTTATTTTATTTCATTAATGTTCCATCTGTCATCTTATTGGTGATAGAGGGAGTAAAAGGTGGGACGGATGAAACTTATTCTCACGTGGGGACAGAGTGGGGTGACGGTTGGGAATAATCCGGGAATGTGATGGTCGATAGATGTTTGTTAGAGTTTTTATCCTAAACTGCTGATCGAATTTTGATGAAATTCGCATAAATGTAGAGGATAGTCTTAAAACCGGGTAATTGCTTTTGTTTTTTTAAAATTCCATGCGGGCTGAGTCGTTATATGTAACGGGCGTGCCTGTAAGCGTAGATATGGTGTTAAGATGGAGCTAATTATAGATCCGTAGTCTCTGCTTACCCCTTTGGGTTATTGTCGTGAGTAATATTGTTAGATATAAATTGTAATGGCAGGTCACCTCTCAATGGACGCCAACGAGCACACGTTCCCAAAGAAAGCGACCACTTACGTGTCTTTTAGCAACGACGGGAATGAACTTATTGTTAACTTGGGCTCAGAACATGTAAGTTATTGTTTTACAGATTATTTACTTACATTTCGTTATTTATTTTCAATATAGTGTTAGTATTCAATGTAGTGAACATGTAGTTAAGTCCCCTTTCTTTTTCACCCTTTAGGAAAAGATGGGAAGGGAATGTCTATTGAATGGTGTAGGGGATGCTTAGGAAGGGAAAATATCATTTTCATATTTGTATCTTTATCTACCGATTAAGGATAGAAAACTTTACAATTGCACCTGATTTAAGCATTTGTTGTTTCGCTATTTCAGCGAATTTATATAGCTCGTTACCACTTTATCCTATAAAAACAATTGTTAGTAATTTATCGTTTTTATTAATTGTTTTCAGGTTTATTTATTCGACATAAACTCCGGTCGGAGGCCGATATTAGTGGAGAGCTTCATAATCCAGCACAACCACGGCAACAGGGAGGGCGAGGGTAAGCAGCCGCCGAAGAACGGTACCACCTCGCCCGCCAACGGCACCAGCGGCGCCGCCCCCGAGCCCCAGCCCCCGCAGCCGCCGCAGCCCCCGCTGCCCGACAGGATACTGCAGCTCAAGGAAGCCGTGAGCACTTATCTTACTAATATTATAAATGCGAAAGTTTGGATGGATGGATGTTTGTTAGAGTTTGTAGCCTAAAAAAGTCTAAACGGATCTCTATGAAATTTGGCATACATCTAGAAAATAGTCTGCAAAAACGCATAGGCTACTTGAAAAACTCAGTCGAATTAAGGGCTAAGAAGAATTTATATTGCAGTGGATTGGCGCAACACTAAATGATGGACATAGACGTCCCATCCCTATGACAGCTGTCAATGTCATTGTGACGTATAATAATGAGGCGCCATTCTGCCGGGAGTTATTGGCGTTTAAGTTACTTTGTTACAATAAATGCCTGTAACTACTAATGTAAAGAGGAAAGATTTGTATTTTTGTATTTATTGAAATAACTCAAAAACTATTACCAGACTACGCGGAATATCTCTCACTTCACGAGATTCTTCTGTGTGGTCGTGGTATTGCAACGGTCGAGCTGACACATTCCTGTAAAGATGTTTTATTTTTCGTTCCTACTCGCCTCCTAAATAAGATAGCTTTATTATACATATATTAAAACCTTCCTTAATAATTGTTCTTTAATATACAGCAAGAATTATTGTTATTTTTGGAGATAATAGCGTAGGAAGTGTGCAGGGCAACGAGCTGGTGAACAAGGGCGAGTACATCGCGGCGGTGGACTACTACAACAGCGCCATAGCGGAGTGCCCCGACCACGCCGTGCTCTACTCCAACCGCGCCGCCACGCTCATGCGCAGGGGGTGGTCAGTAACTGAAACACACCACCACACCACACCATTACATTATCCGACTTGAGGGACCAACAATTTTACTCAAAAACTCGTTAGTTAAGTGGTGGGAATACAAATGCCAGTGTAATGTAGTGTTCCAGTCACTGGTAAGCATTTTGGATGTGCAGCTTCAAGCTGGCATGCCAGCTACTGGTATGCATGTTAGCGGTTAAACTTGTAACTGGTATGTAAGTATTCCAGCTACTGGCATAAGTATTACTGGACTTTACTTACTAATGTTATAAATGCGAAAGTATCTCCAAAAAGGCTGGATTTCGATTAAATTTGTCACAGTTTTTAAACAAATTTGGAAGAATAGTTTCGTATTTTTTTTAATTGGGTGCAGATAAATTTTATTTATATCTATACTAATATGAACAGGAAAGATTAGTGTTTTTGTATGTACTGAAAAAACTACTGGGCCGATTTCAAAAAAAATTTCACCATTAAAAAGCTACGTTATCAGTGAGTGATATAGGCTGTATTTTATTACAATTTTTAATTTCACGCGGGCGAAGTCACGAGCAACGGCTAGTCTATACTAAAATTGTAAAGAGGAAAGATTTGTATTTTTGTATGTACCGAAATATCTCAAAAACTATTGGGTCGATTTCAAAAATTCTTTCACCATCACGAAGCTATGTTAACACTGAGTAACATGGGCTGTGTTTTTTTTATTATTTTTTTAATTCCACACTTGCAAAAGTTTATACGTATTTTGATAATGTGTAAGGTCCGGCGACACGTACGCGGCGATCAGGGACTGCTACCGCGCCATCAAGCTGGACCCCAGCAACGTGAAGTCGCACTTCCGGCTGGCCAAGGGCCTGATGGAGCTGAAGCGGCCGCGCGAGGCGCACGAGTGCCTGCTCTACTTCAAGGACAAGTTCCCGCGACACGCGGCGTCGCACGCCGTCTTCCTGCTGCAGAAGGACATCAACCTGGCGCTCGAGAACATCGAGACCCTGCCCGATGAAGGTCAGTTCAGACTTAATCTATCTATACTATTATAATAAAGCGTAAACACTTCTTTGTTCCCTAAGATGTCAGCAATTACAACATATTTTTGAATAATTCTTTATTTAATGAAAAGCCCTGCACTCGCGTCACGCTTTAGGCTACATATTTTCACGCCATTAAACTTAGGGGGTAAATATTTTGGATAAAAACCCTAATGTGGGAAAGAGACCATAAGTTGCTGCCAACATCAAGGAAGCAAGGTTGCTATGGTTTGTCATTTTGACATTTGTAATTAATTATTTGACAAATGTAAACAATAAAATAAAATTTTCATAATTTCATGCGGATGAAGCCGCACGGGAACAGCTAGACTTCATAATAATATTATAAATGTGAAAGTTTAGATGGATGGTTGTTTGCTAGAGTTTGTAGCCTAAACTACTGAACAGATTTCGATTAAATTTGCCATAGATGTAAAGAATAGTCTAGAAGAACATATAAGCTACTTACTTTTGTGTTCTAAAATTCCACGCGGACGGAGTCGCGGGCGAAAGCTAGTAATTATAAAGCGTAAACAGTCCTTTGTGACGTATAATGTCAGCAATCATTGCATATTTTTGGATAATTCTTACTTTAAAAATCCCTACAATTAACACAAGCTTTAGGTTATATGTTATCACGCTATCAAACTTAGGGGGTAAATAAATTGAAAAATCCTTAAATCATCAAGGAACAAGGTTGCTTTGATTATTATATGACATTTGTAATTTAAAATTAATTTGGTACGGATAAAGCTACAGGGGAATAGCTAGTAATAGTATTGATGAGAAATGAGGGAATAGTAATTGGTCCAGTAGTATGCGGTCAGTAAAACTGAAATTTGGTTTAAATGCTGGATGCTTGTAGCCGAAGCAGCCAGCGCTGATCTATATTAGTAAAGAGAAATAGATGTAAAAAAGGTAGTGAGTGTCGAGTAGAGTGCGGGCAGTAGGAGTGAAAGGCGCGGTTTAAATTTCAAGTGCGGGCGACCGTTGGCCCCTCCGCAGCCGAGGAGAGCGAGGAGGCGCTGAGCACGTCGCTGGCGGAGCGGCAGCTGCGCGCGGCGGCGCTGGACTACTCGGCGCGTCTGCTGGGCCACTGCAACACCACCACCGACATCAAGGAGGCCGTCTTCCTCGGCCCGCGCGCCGCATACGTCGCCGCGGGGTACGTCCACTGCGCCGCACCTCCCACCTCCCACCTTCCACCTCCCACCTCCCACCTCCCACCTTCCACCTTCCACCGCACACCTTCAACCTTCCACAGTCAGGGAACCTAGCGGTGTTCCGCCTCAAAAGCTACAATTGTTTGAACATTTTGAAAAATGTGTCTATACGAAAAAAAGTACGTTAGTGATTCACGGCTTATTTTTATTATTGTCCCTTTAATTGCGTTCACTGCTACTTAATTAGTTATTTGTAGAAAGAGGCAGAGTTTGTCTCGTTGCAATGAATAAGGCAATTTTTTCTATAGTGAAACACCGCGAATTTCCCCGACTTTACCTTGTAAGATTTTTTCTGAATTTTAGTTTGACATTTTTTATTCAGAAGATAATGCATTTTATAAGTTTAGTGTCATTATGAATTTATGATGCTCGCCGTTAAATAGTGGATGACATTTTTCTGTAAAAAATTCCCTACATTAGTATCAAATGGAAGAATTCTAGTAACAATGTAAAAGCGGGAATCGGGTTAAAAATACTTTTTAATGTGACCTATTGTATATTTAGAGTAATGTTGTGTTAAGTTCGGACGACGGCAGCCTGTTCATCTGGTGCCGCGCGTCGGGCAACGTGGCGCGCTGTCTGCGCGCCGACGAGTCCATCCTCAACTGCGTGCAGATGCACCCCTCGCTGTGTCTGCTCGCCACCAGCGGCATTGAGGCCGTCGTGCGCCTCTGGAGCCCCCGCCCCGAGGTGACCCCACACACACACCCCGCACAAACGCATCACACACGCCCCGCACACCCTATAAACCCCACACGGACCCCACGCTCAACTCGCTCCTTTGTAAGGCAGTTATTTGTTGTCAGGACGGCGGCAGCGAGTCGCGCGTGGTGTCGGACCTGGAGGGCGCAACGCATGCTAACCAGCAGCGCATGCGCAGCGACCCCTTCGAGGCCATGCTCTTCAACATCAGCTTCGCGGGCGGCGGCGAGCGCGACACGCACCCGCCCGCCTGCCGCACCACGTGCGTACACACCGACACCGACACCGACACCGACACCGACACTGACACCAACACCAAAACCAAAACTAACACCAACACCAAAACTGACACCAGCACCAACACCAACACTGACACCAGCACAACACCGACACCAACACAACGCCAACACCAACACCAACACGTACACGACATACACATGTTGTCTTGGTACTTGCAACGACAAAGCAATTATCTTTATTGACATTTTTTCCAAGTGACATTTAACAGCAATATACTATTAGTTATTGTTCTTTTAGGACGGAACACCGACAAATTCCCTGACTGTACACGATAAACAAACATGTCATATTAAAAACTTACACATTCCTATGTATTAAGTGCCTTGCAATAACATCTGTTTAGTCAGAAATTGTTTAAAGGTATTGATTTGTTATTTAAAAAACTAAGTAATTATTGAGACTGACGAGAGAGATTAAAAATGATATAAAAATATCTCTTTACTGACTATTTTTTATGTTCGTTGTGACGTCACAATTTTTTTTAGGTTATGTTGTACTCTGTCTGTGTCTCTACATGTGTTTTTATATTAAATTTCAGATAAAAGTGGGCGAGCGAGCCCCCGGGGCGCAGTCAGTGACGTCACAGCACACGTCACACTTGTACATACAGATAACATAGAAATACAACATATATTTAAATGGGTTCCCGAGACTATTATTTTTAGTTAGATTTTTGTTGTATGTATATTTTCAATAAATATGGTGCCAATATTTTATTTTGTTAGGAAGTAGGTGGATTTTTTTTGTTTTGAAGACTCAGTATATAATAGTGTACATAACCGGAATATTTTAACATGTATGTTTTTGTATTATTGGGACCTTATTTGCACTGAAATCTATCGACGGAATGACGTTTAAGATGCACTTTTACGTAATATTTTAATAAAAAATGAATTAAAGTAAATGTAATATAACGCAGAATTGTATGTAAGTTTGAATATTGATTCTCAGCAATTTGAAATATTTAAATACCTCGTGTATAACAATAGAAAATCGACCATAACACCAATGTAATAGTTTTTAAAATGCAATTACGATATTTCTGAATAAATCTGTAAGAAATAAACAGTTTTTAGCTGTCTAGTTAATAATGCCATCCCTTATATTCTCTTTGATAAAAGTGCAGCTTTGTTTTGTCTCTTTCTTGTGCCGAGTGTGCGAGCGAGAGCGGAACAAACGATAGACGCGATCGGAGTAAGCGTTCGGCTTGTGACGTCATCGCATTTTAACGACTTTTTAGTTTTTGGTTTTTGATTCTAAATTCAAATTCATTATTTTGACAATTTTAAATTGTTTGTGTTTTGTTTTTTTTTTATTATTTTAAGACACTTGTATAGGCATTATTTTTTATTCCCATACACCTGTAATTAAAAAAACACTAAGAAATTACAATTTACTCGTATTGTTAGTATTTCTGTAACTCCGTGTACTAATTATTTTTTGCCAGAATACGTTTTATTTATTACAGTAAAGATATGAAATAATTACAAAGAAGTGACGTCATTGAACTATTTTAAGGTGATTGGAACAATTATTACATTTTCATATTCAAAGTCGACCAATACGTGCATTGATATCGCCGGAACATTTCACGTTGTGATAGTTTTGTTACATTTACTGCCACTCAGAGTTTAATAAGGACGATCCTTAGTGTAGATTAAGATTAATGAATAGTAATAAAGATTCTTGTAAAACATTACATGTTGGTTAAATCGAAATTTTAAAATAATAATGAATTTCGGTAATTTTAACGCAAGCTTCAGATTGAAGATAAAAGAGTTTGTGAATTACACAAAAATACGATATTATTCGTATATCTTTGTTTATTGTGAGAAATAAGACAACTAGTGGATTTAGATATCTAAGCGAGTTAACGCCATAGAGAAATAGAACTATGTAACTTGTTGACGACAAGTAAAAATAAGTTAGCTTTAATTTAAGTTATGTATATATTTAATTCGCTAGTGATATATAAACGATTCTAAAACGTGATTTTTGTATTTTTAGAATTCCCGCTCTTATTTAACAGGATGTAAGAAAACGAGCTGCGTCAATCGTTGACTGAAATATTTGTTAATAAACGCTCTGATCATTTGATATCTAGTTTGTTTCATTTATCAAATCGTGAACAATTAACATCTTGTACTCTCTCTTTTAGCCAGCCCTCTCACAAAGTAACATCCCCTTCCTTCAAGAAGCGAGCCTACAATTTACTAAAAAGGCGGCAACGCATCTGCAGTTCCTCTGGTGTTGCTGATGTCCATGGGCGTCGTTGACCAGCTCGGTTCCGCCGCTCGTTTGCCCCTTAGCTTATAAAAAAAACGATTATCGCTATCGCTGATCAAAGTCAAAAATGTATGGAACGTTTATATAAGGTGGCAAACGAGAAAATGGCTACCTGAATCCGCCAAAATGGCGAAGCGACCGCTGCCTATAAACAATCGCAATAGCTAAAGCGTTGCCTACCGTTAATCGACGTCGGGAAGATATATTTCCCCTTCCTATCTCGTCCAACATCAAATTCACATTTCTTGCCCATCCTTTTCTTTTAATAAAAAGGGCGGGAAGGGGACTATAGTTGGGCCTCCGGCGCTCCGGAACTGACAATGTTTGATCAATCACGTGCTTGTCACATTCATTCATTTATTCCTATATATTTCGATACATTGACTCGATTCTACGCAATATCGCTAATAGGGAGTCACTTTGTCTAGGAGGCTGTCTCCCATATGGTAGTAGGATCAGCTGTCTCTATCTTTTTCCACTTTTCTCTAACGAATACATCGTGCTTCGGAACTTCGCACTCTCAAATGTGATTAACAATAGATGAATAAGCTATAGAAACACTTGGAGTACAAATGAAAGGCGGAAAGAGGCCTCAGCAGGTCGTTGGGATAAAATAATACAAAATCTTTTAAGTTATACCATTTATTTAAAAAAAACTCGACAGTGATTGTACAGGCGGTTTCAAAAATATGTAGTTTTACAAATGTAAACTATGGTTTGAATATAAACAAAATGTATTAAGAGTTTTTTACGATGTCTTTAAATAAAGGTAAAATAATTAGCAAACTTTGGAGCCCTCTCGCGCCCAAACGAAGCAACTCGATAGAAGAAAGTTCAGGTAAATCGTCATATTTTCGACCAAGGAATCTGTCGTAGTCCATTGTACACAGTTCCCGGACACCTGTATATATTGTAGTACAAATAAAATGCACTAAGAAACGATTAAACACATGAGCATGTTTGAAAGATAACATGAAATCGTATGGAAGGGAACACAAGGAATACAAACATTTAATTACTACATACCACAATAAAAAGTAATATAATTCAAATACAATTACAGTTATAATAAATGAAATATAATGTTATTTAAACAATTACAAAAATCGGAACATTTTAGTTAACAGTTTTTGACTTAAAACATCATTACAATAAATTGCATACACAACAGTTGCTAACAATTCTTCTATATCTGTGTTCTAGAATCTTCTATGTGTAGAACCTCGCAACTAGGAGAAGGAACTCTGCCCCCGTTGGCGGTATGACGTAACGCCAACGGTGGTGGAGTTACCAGGCCCAGTTACGTCCGGTGTCTTGTCTTCTAGATGTTCTTCACTTCACTAAATATTTGACTGCTCTTTGTCGGGTCGCTTAGTTTTTTTCTACCAAATAATTTTAAACTACACTCTTAGTTAATTCACGCAATTCGTTCCCTTGTTAAAAAAATATAAGCTTTATTTCTTTGTTATTTATATGATTTATTACGAATAGCATAAATTATATTACATCGTTATCCCAATTGATGCATCCCGGTGTTAATTAGGACATCAATATTTCTTTCGGAGTCAAAAGTAAGGAATGTTATTCGATTCCAAACAGGATTAACTATTTATAGGACGACCACTGTTTCCCTCTGAAACTTGATATATTTTCAAACGTAGCTTTTAGTCGTGTTGCTCTGATAGATTCTGTTTCATGAGATATCTGGAACATAGAGTAATAAAATCATACTAATATTATAAATGTGAAAGTTTAGATGGATGCAAGTTTATTAGAGTTTATAGCCTAAACGGCTGAATGGATTCCGATATTTGGCTTAGATTTAGAAGATAGCTTGTAAGAAGACATAGGCTATTCACTTTTGGTTTTGCAATTTCTCATTATTTATGTTTAAGAAATGAAAGGCCTATCAGTGTATCTTTTAGTCATTGAATGTACTATAACATTAACCTAATAAGAAATAATTTATTAAATATAACACAATTTCTGTCTATACAACTAAGTTCTTTATCTCATCAAATTAAAATTTTTGGACTCCCACGGAAAAACGCAACGTCTGGAAACTTGAACGCATTGCATTCCGTCTCGTTTGCACTCGTTTCTTCGTTGAATATTGCTGTCCTGTTTGCACATTCCCGCTCGCCCAATGGAATCGAGCGCGGGAATGTCGGCTGAGAATTTCAAATTCAAAAAAGGAACGAAAAATATGCGACGCTAGCCGCCGTGTAGCTTCGTTCTAAAATATAAAATTATGTTTTATTTTCTCATAATAAGGTTCAAATTTGAATATCCATTGCTAATTATGGCAAGGTAAGGTTTGGAATATGAATACGTAAACTATTTTGACTGAATTAAGTTGAAATCTTAATATTGTGAAGTGCTGAGTTATGTATTTTTTGCAAGCAGTTTAAACAAATGTAATTTAATTTCGTACAAATACTATCAATGCAAACTAACTTACATTAAAAATGTATACGCAGTTCCTTTTAAGTATTTATACTACTTTGATTGCTTAGTTTGTGATGCTGTTGATCTTCCTTCTGTTTCCATTTAGCGCGGATTAGTATCTGAAAAAGAAATTAAAACAAAGTCAGAAAGTTTCTTACATCTACGTTACAAAAAAAATACATAAAACGCCCAAAATCTAAAACATCGTTCAAAAATACAAAAAATGACGTTTGTAACCAAGAGATGGCGTTAGTAGTATTATTAAGTCGATGTTTGTAGAAAATAAACGTCTCATTAATTGTGCCATAAACCATAAACAAGTTGCGTTGTGTTTTAAAATGAGTTTCCCATAGTGAATCATCAGGATCACTTGCGTAGGCGCACCTACGCGCTTTCTGTTGGATTAATACTATTCTAATATAACTCTTATTGGCGATGCATTAGGTTGATTTTTCAAGTTACGGTTGATTTTAAAAAGTTTTATTGTAATAGGATTTGAATTACGCATGTTTTTATGTTTTATTCGACTCCATTTATGTAATTCTGGATAGTTCATACAGTTGTAATAAATACTTTAATGTTTATAGTTTTTTTAACTTTTAGGTTAGTAAACCTAGGTGACTAATTTAAATCTATGTAGAAACACACACATGTTTTTTTAACGTTAAATTTTTAGAATTAACAAAAAATGGTGAATGTCTGAAAATACAAATAATAAAATTATAGTTTTTACGTGATGACGTTTTGTAGACATTGGTACACAGTGTTGTAGGGAGGCGAGCGACGCCGCGGGCAAGCACGTGTGTAAATATTTAACTAAAAGTCTCCTATTACCATTTCAAATATCCTGCGCCAGCCAACATTCCGATAGCTTCCGTGTAACCAACAGATCAACGCACTTAACATATAAGTAAATAAGTTACTTTTAGTTATTGCTTATGTACAATTATAAGTTGGGGATTGTGTTTTTTTTATCTTTCGATGAATAAGTTAAGTAAATAAGGTTAAGTATTGAATAAATCAAAGTAAAACTACTGTTCGTCTGTCGGTACGGTTGCAGCCACGATAATATAAATTTGGAAGAAAAAAAAAACCTCCAAAATAGACCAAAGAAAACCACCGGAAAACATGTCCAAACAGCGTTGCGCCATAAATATTCTAAATGCGTTTTATGATTCTCAGTAATGTTCCCTAACCTATCCCAAAGGCAATGTAAACAGCCGCCACACCGCGACCTCACTGGAGATATACTTTTTTACCCCATGTTTATTTTGACGCGATAACGAGTGCACATAATCTTTAAGGTCAACGCTTCCTTATCAACTGTACGCACTCTTTACGCAACTTTTTAATATATTCCTGTCACTAGAGTAACCATAAACAAACTGTTGCAAACGAGGACGTTTAACATTCTAAGCAGCTACTAGAAATATTATTCATTTCTGAATATAAACGAATAGGAGAAATAACAGATATTTTTTTTAGTTCGCAAACGAGAGAGCGGCGATCTGAATTCGCCGGGAAAGCGAAGCGATCGTTGCCCATATATATCCGCAATTGCAAATGCGTTGCCTAATCAACGGAGAAGGAGACGCACATAAAGAGGATATTTCTCCTTCCTATGCATTTCCTCCGTCAAATCCACTTTCCATTCCCATTCTTTCCATATAAGGAAATGGTGGGAAAGGGTAAGGACTAAAATCAAGCCTTTGGATTAGAGACAAAGAAAATTAAAAGCAGTATTCATTTACGAACACGTAATTTTCAAAATTGCAACAGCCTCTAAAGATACAAAACGATTCAAGTAATGCGTCCACTGACGTCAGATGACCTCAAAAGAAAGTGTTGAAGGTCATTTCTCGTTACCGACATTACGATGACAAAAAAAGGTTACTTGTCCATGGCCTTGGACGGAGTCAACGATCGGGAACCCTCGCATCCGACCGTTGCTCTATCCCTTTCAGTTGCAGGGAAGAATGCAGCTATCCTACTCCCACAGGCGGAGCTCCGCCAATAGGGGCCGGCGCGGGCGCAGTCGCGCGCAGCGTTTGCTCAGACGCATCCAGGGATGACATGGCGGCCTTTTTACTAAAGCTTTCACGTGTGCTTTTGTCTTTTTTGTCCTCTCCCCTATTGGATTATTTAATTGTGTGTCGCTTGCTGTATTAACGCACTCATGTTAATATTTAATTCTAATTAAGAATGCAATTATGCAATAGGTAACAATAGCATCATTACGCTAATTTTTGGAATCTCTATTGAGAATTTATTATAAATTTTTAATTAATTGTCCTTAAAATTTTAACTGTGTTATTTAAAAGTATATAATATTCTAATAAGCTTAACACTATATAACATATGAAAAGGGCAACAATGTATCGTGAGGGAGCTAGTGCTGTGGGACCCATTATCGACGGCTCTCGTGTGTGGAATACTTAATGAGTAGGTCTCACACTAAGGCATAGGGCTGCTAACTTTGCAAGTCCCAGATACTGGCAACAAAAATCTAATGATAGTAATCAAACTTCGGGCTGAAGAAAGAAATGGCTTGGTATACGCCTGATTAGACAAAGAATTAAAATAGAGTCACATTTATTGAATATTGTACAAGAAACTGTCCCTATAAGAGTTATAACGCGCGTTGCTTTGACAGGTTTTCGATCTGATTCACCGAATTAAATAAACTTCCTCGACTGAAGTCGACGTGGCAACCCTAGGCACCAGGCACATCGCACACTCGACCATCTCATTTCCATTCCTCCCTCGGATCGGCTCCTTTGTTTCAACATTTCTATATTTTTGTTCTTTTACTTTCCGAAGTCTTTTGTGTACTATTTGCTTTTTGACAAGTGCATCGCCTCTGAAAGCAAACATACGGCCCACAGTTTTTTGTATAGGCTGTGCGTCGTGTTTTTTGGGAATTCGGCTACCTGTTTTAGATATGCTATATTCGGTCTGCTTGGAAGATATTCAGGTTTAAATGTTTAGATTGCTGTTACTAGTTGAGCAACTTGTTTGTAGTTCAAGGAATTAGTTAATTTGTCTATATATCAAAGCATTGATATATCAAGTTTTATAATGTGAATAAAGCAGGAATTGTATTTACAGTGTTAAAACGAAGCTAAAAATCTTTCAATACTAAGAACTTATGAAAAAGCGCGGAACTGTCTAATATTTATGTTTTTAAAAATCGTTATAAATAAACGATTCATTTTACCGAGCACAAAGAGTACCCTGCAATACAACGTCAAGCTAAAATTAACCCAACCACATATAAAATAGAGTTGGTAATTGTGTGTTATCACAAACGGTAGCAGCAAGGTATTATTTTAATGGGCACTAGATTATCATAGTGCGTGGTGTGCACTCTCCCACGATTGTTTTACGTTCCCACCGCCAGGGGGCCGGGGGCCAAGGAGCCAGGGGGCTAGGGGGCCAGGGGGCAGCGAGTTTGCGGAATTTGATACGTTTAAGTAACATTGTAGTGGTAATCAATTCTCAGGAAATGCGGTACATTTTCCGTTTGTTCCGATAGTTCATTTACATATAATCTGCTCCGATAGTTGAGATCATTGCACTGGTTTAAGTATTTAAGACAGTTAGATCAAATTATATAATTTTATTTGCATATTTCAAATTATTCATACGTAAACATGGGTCGTAGTTTTCCCGCCATTCAGTCTAATAGCGGCTCCCCATTTTATGTGATATTTTATTATAGTTTTTTTACGTTTTAAATGTTTTCTAGGAAGCCTATCAAAAGTAATTAATATTGTAACAACTTTACCCGACCCCCTATTAATGCAGTATGCGGGTGTGCATACACACTGCACATCGTAACGCGGTGTACATGTCACCAGAAATTTGTGAACTCTGCTCATTTGTATAATGCCTATATAATGCCGTAAAAGCTCAGCAAGTTGCATGTTATCTTTTTACATTTCGCATCTTTGTAAATGTGACACTGACCGACATTGTAACAATTTGCCGATTACAATTAAGTTGGGTAATTTACAAACTGTCGGGGTTGAGAATTTACCGGTGACATGAACACCTGCCGGCACTTGACGCGGGCGTGGTAAGTGATGCGTGCGTCCGCAGGGGGCGCGGGGAGACTACACTAGTGCACTGCTCGGGAACAACACAAAATTATGTAGAGACAATGTGTCTTTTTGTATTTGAACAATTACATCATACTAATATTATAAATGCAAAAGTTTAGATGGATGGATGTCTGTTAGAGTTGGTAGCCTAAATTGCTGATCGGATCTCGATGAAATTTGGCATAGATGTAGAGGATAGTCTGGAAGAACACATAGGCAATTTACTTTTGTATTTATTCACGCGTACAGATCGTGGGCGAAAGCTAGTTTATAATAAGAATTATAATAGACTAAATTTAATGGTGAATCGGTAATATTTAAAATAGAACAGCGTTAAGAGCGTGCGATGTTCTGCTTGTAACTTGTTACACCGCGAGCATTGTTGCAATCAGTAGAGTTACGGAGAAGCCAAGCGACCAACGAGTCGTTCTATGCAAATACATCGCGTAACATCGGTCATTATGCACTTTAAATTGCAGTTTACTCGATTTTTTTATTGTATTTGACACATAAATAAAAAGTTATTACGTACAGTTAATGCAGTAAGATTATTCTTCTTGCCGATTATTGAAACGACATTTAAATACAGCTTTAATGATAAGTCCACGCTTAAACGCCATTAAAATCTTGACTATTAAAATTAAAAACAAATTTGCGACGCTTACGAAGGAAAGTGTTTATTATTTGCAATATTCGGCTTTAAACCATTTAAAGCATACCCAAGAATGCATGTATTTAAAATGTACAGTTAAATTACCTACAATCGTCACTTAGTACCGGTTATAAGATCTAAGTTTGTCCTGTGTAGGGCGCTTTGTTGAAGCAAACGGGTTGTTGGGTGACGTTTTGGAATGGTATCGACAAAAACCCACCCCGGCTCGCTCCCCGCCAGCGGCAGGTCTAGTGCGTCTATTTTTAGTTTTAAATTTTTTTATAACATTGTATTGTATTAAATATCAATATACTAGCTGTTCCCGTGCGGCATAACCCGCATTTAATTATGATTTTTTTATTTTATTGTTTACATTTGTCAAATTATTAATAGCAAATGTTAAAATGACATGACATGACAAACCTTAGCAATTTTGTTTTGTTGATGTTTGCAGCAACTTCTGGTCTCTTTCCCACATTAGGGTTTTTATCCAAAATATTTACTCCCTAAGTCTAATGTCGTGAAAATTATTATTATTCAAAAACATGTTGTAATTGCTGACATCTTAGGCAACAAAGAAGTGTGTATTTACGCTTAATTATAATAGTTAGTATAGATAAGTTAATTCTATTTTACTGGAATTTAAAAACTGAAGATTCTGAGAGAGAGGAAGTTTGAGAGTAGCCCCAGTAGTAGAGAAGTTAAGGAGTAAAAAAGAGATGAATCGCATGTTACAAGGAAAATGTTAGTTATTAGTGTGGAGGTACACCGGTAGAGGTAGACTTAGAAAGAGATGGATGGATTGTGTGAAATGTGACATGATCAAAAAGGTTGTGATGACTGAGATGACGTATGATAGAGTTATTTGGAGGACAAAAACCTGTTGTGACGAGACGGGAGTAGTATAAGGAGGACGACGAAGATTAATTTCAGGATTCTTATTATTATTATGTAGTTTGTGGTGCTATAATTATTTCGAAAAACAAACAAATCTACATACAATAACTAATGATACCTGAATCTAGATTGCAATTCAATAATTAACTACCGTTTACTAACAGTTTTTATGTGCGATAACTACTCGTATATAAAGATTATAATTCGACCATATATTAGTACCGTATAGTATGGACTTTTAATACAATTTTGTAAGAAACATCTTGAGTATATTAACTAGGTCGCTCGTCCTCTCCCTACGTGTATGAATTCCATTGAGATGACCGGTTTACACAAAGGGCACATCCTTATTCATGGCGAGGGTCTTAAATGTTCAATCTTTTTAAAACTATGAATTGTTACTTTAGAGACAAACGTATCTTGGAAGGGGACGTCTTATAACTTTTAGTTAAACATTGAATAGGTTCTATATTGACTTGAAGTTAAGTTATTTAGATGTTTACACAAGAAATAACTTGTAAACGAATACGATACATTTACTACTTATAAAGTGGAAAGATTTGTATTTCTATGTATTGAAATAACTCAAAAACTATTGGACCGATTTCAAAAATTCTTTCACCATTAAAAAGCTACGTTATTAATGTGTCACCCAGGCTACATTTTTTAATTGCAAGCAGACCAAGTCGCAAGCAATAGCTAATACTGAATATGTTTAACGTTTCTTGCAACTGTACCTTAGTCTATAGTAAGGGTTGAGGACGGGAAAGAAGTCTTTAAAATAATAGAACGAAATCAAATGATTAAAATTAAAATTGCTTATTAAATAAGATAATATTAACATGAACTATTTTTTTATAGTTTTTTTTTTAAATTTTAACATCACTATTAAATATATGAACGTATTGAAACCTAGGAGTTGAAATAATGTAAAAATCAATACGGTAGATAAAACTCAAATCTTTTCGAAGTGTGGGTGGTTTTTAAACCACCAGGGGAAGGATAAAAAGGGATACTTTGTAGCGCTGGTCTTTATCGCATGTGGTTTATTAATGAGACTGTGATAACGTCTCACCCGAAATAAATCGAGACATGTTCAATATATATAAACGATAACACAGACGGACAGACGCCCTTCGATACATCATCGGAGGAATAAAGTTTTCAAGATAACGAAAAGGGTTTTTGTTAGCTTGAAGACAACGCAGGACAGACGACGCTGGCGCACTCGTGTCGGAGGCCAAGACCCACTTTGGGTCGCTGCGCCAACGCAGTAAGATAGCATACTTTTGACTCAACTATCGCAGGATTGTTTAGTCTCGCTTTGATTCCTTTGAGCTTATGGAGGACTAGTCGAATTTTAGTTGTGCAACTAAACAGTTGAATTGACTGCGAAACAATCGACAATCGCAACAACAGTTCTGACAAAGGCATGCGCACGCTCTTCAGGTATTTAAAACATAACACTACGTTACTTAGGGCTTGTCCACATTAATTTATTACCTAAAACATAGTTGTTTATAACATTTACAAATATACACGACTAAATTTACGTTCAAACATTAATTACTAATTTCGTCTAGTGTAAACTAAGCATTAGTAGACAATGAACGGAGTAACGACAGAGCAGGTATGGAAATAAGCTCAATTGAGTAAATATTAAAAAAAATAGTACCGCATGTAGCGAAAGAAATAGAAGATGGAATAATTTAGTTGCTTCAACAAAATTGAAAACGTAAAAAAGTATAAAACATAAAATTTTAAATGGTTTTAAACGTTATTTCCTTTGAAGTTTTACTGTGTTAAATAGAACGGGTTGTAGTTGTTTGTACAGGCGGTCGTGTGGGTTGTCGGGATGTCTTGTTGCGTGCGGGGACTTGGCCCTCAAAAGTCAAACTGGCGCGACGACCTAGGGCTGTCTCTTGTAAAGATATCGATAATCGCCTCCATTTTATTTATCTGTAGAAACTGTCTAGATTACGTAAAGTGTAGCTTGAATGAATAATCCTCTATACTAATATTATAATAGGGAATTTGTGTTTTTGTATGTATTGAAAAACTTCAAAAACTGGGCCGATTTCAAAAATTCTTTCATCTTTAAAAAGCTACGTTATCGGTGAGTAACAAAAGCCGTAATTATGCGCGGACGAAATCGCCAGCAACAGCTAGTTTCTTATAAGAATTAAACTAAAGTTAAATAATCTTACGTTGCAAGTAGAACATTTTTGGGTTACTTTTTTTTATAAAAAATAAACAAAGTTAAGTAGAAAACAATTAACAGGTTCAATTTTAAATATATCTACGCTTAAAATAGACAGTTTTTCACACTCTTGTCATTTATATCGACAACTGACAAATGTCACACATGATATCCTCACTAAGAGGAACAAAAAACCTGTCTACAGGTCACCGCTGACCTCTCCAGGTAGGGTCCGACTGGGACAAATTGTAACGGCCCTGTGCCCTGTAACCCGTATGCTTCGCTGCCCTTTGGGAAGGGAGTTTTATTGCCCTACAGCTGTGTGATCGAACATTTACGTCGTAGAATGTTACTCTTTATGGTTAACCAAAGCGTGTATCATTTTTTTTAAATATCAATACCTCATGTATCGTAGAAGAATGTATGAAATTGTAATTATCTTCTTAATATTATAAATGCGAAAGTTTAGATGGATGGATGTTTGTAGAATAACCGCTGAATGGATATCTATGAAATTTGAAATAGATGGAGAGGATAGTGAACACAGGCTACTTGCTATTGTTTTTGTAATTCGACGCGGACAGTCGCCGAAGAAAGCTAGCATATCTATAATTTACGTTACTAGTACAAATATGTCAAGATTGATAATTGTTTTATTAATAGTTAAAAGTTGTGAAAACTGAACATTTCTAGATGAGATAGCAAAATTAAAATTGCGTTTTTTCTTATGTTGATCACAACGTTAAAGATTTTCTTTACAAATAATAAAAACTGTACTGTTATAATGTAAATTTCGTATTTATTACGATTTATCGAGTTCTACTGTAAGATTTTAATTTTTAAATTCAATCTTACTAATGTTATAAATGTGAAAGTTTAGTTGGATGGATATTTGTTAGAGTTTGTAACCTAAACGGCTGAACGGATTTCGATGAAAATTGGCACAGATGTAGAGGATAGTCTGGAACACATAGGCTAATTACTTTTGTTTTTTTTTAATGCCACGAGGATGGGCTCACGGGCGAAAGCTAGTATAAATATAAATATTAAACGTCCATTTCTGTATTTCAAATTGTTTCAAACTTTGAAAAAATAACAGTAAAAGGTAAGCGTCCGTACACAAACCAGCGCCATTTAAGCAAATAAAAGGATATCACAAAAAGAATATAATGAAAGCGGTTTAAATTAATACAAATTCATTATCAGATTAAAGGAAGGAGATGCAAAATATTGTTAGAGGGAGAGATAATGCGAAAGAGGGCAGGGCCCCTATAGTCGATAAATTACGGTATACCCTCATAACAAGGGTACTAAAGGGGCTCGTGTGATCATTTTGCTTTACAAGTGTTACTGATCAACTTCAATAATTATTTTTATAATAAAGCACTTGACCACAAATTATTTAATTTCCTACACTGACTGGGTTATATCTAACGGTCGGCTTTCACAGCCGAAGCATCAAGTTTCAGTAAACTAAGATCATGTGAACCATTCCAATATGAAAACGTCTCATGGCGCTTTAATCGACTGTTCTATAACATTTACGTAAACAATGAAATTAGTTCTATATCTCCCCTCAATGTTATAAAGTATATATATTTTTTGTCAGACCATCGGTTTGTCTGTGACACACGGCATTTCAAACCAACGGTTAGTTAAGTAAATTGCGAGTTAACCGTTATACAGCATTCCTAGACGGAGCCACACGTTAGATGCACTATTGTGCGAATTTACACTCCATGCAACTGTATATAGCCGGGACAAAACCTATGAAGTCACATTTACTGTTTAGTCAAACGTAGATTCACATGGAAATGCACACTACTCCATTTTTAGTTGTGCAACTAAACAGTTGAATTGGCTGCGAAACAATCGACAATCATAACAATCGTGCGATACTCAAAGGTGTGCGCCCGCTTTTAAATTATGGATACTAGCTGTAGAATCGGGGAAATCTGTGGTGTTGCCCTAACAGAATAATTGCCTTAAATTTTCTATTAACCAAACTCTGTCCCTTACCGGACGGAATAATAATACCACTGACCAACCTTTTTCGTAGACAATAAAAGCTGTTTCGTTATTGGTTAATGTTCCACGTCATCTTAATGTGTGTTCAAACGAAGCTTTTGAGATACCGCCAGATTCCTTCACTGTACATGTCGCGGCAGTGATGTTCTACACTAAGATGTTACTATGTCATTGTAGAGTAATAGTAGTAAGTAACAAGCAGTGTTGCTAAAAACGTCCTAGGGAAACGATATACCGATTACATTAGTAACAATCTAAAAAAAACAGATGTTATATCAGAGACGGGATTGTAAGACAAAAGGGCGATTTTTAAAAATAATATTTTTTAAAATACTCCTCCATTAACTTTTTTCTAATGTAGTTGGTATAAGTAAATGACATAGAAATAAGAAAAACTTTAGCAACACAAATATTAAATGTATTTTAGTTACTTCGTTGTTTCATTATAAAAATATTTTCGCTCATATTCTCTTGGTGGAAATAGAGATAGATGTATGTACGTGAGTTTTGACGGTGGAAATTATGAATGGTTTGTATATAGAAGTTTTCAGCGTGGCTGGGTGCAGTGCACTAGCCGCGCTGCGCGGGCGCACTCCGCCGCGCTCGGGCAGCCTCGGAAGTGCTCGGAAGCGGTCGGAAGCCCGAGCAGTGACCTAGGGTAACTACCGCCGGTCGGGGGAATTGTAACATGCTCTCAAATTAGACCAAACGTGCGCCACATACTAAATAATATTCAGAAAGGCTTGAATTTGAAGAAATAATATATCTTCTAGCAAATTCGAATTATAAAAGAAATGGTAAAGAACGTTCAGAGAAGAATATAAGCCATTAAATAAACTTCTAGCACTTTCTATGTAAACTCGTTGTTACATTTCATCTCTACCAGTGTTTAGTCATAATAAAGTTATATTGTATCGCATAGTAATATTAATTTACATAATACTGTGTAGTGAGCCTTATTTAACATTCCGTGTCGAACGTTAGTTAGAATTCCTCGTCGCAGTCTAAACAAGAAGGATCGCGGGCCGTGAAAGTGCGCGGCCATGACCGAGTGTATTGACCTTAGCTTCCGATACGTCTATGTTGGCCTAGGTTAGGCCCGCGAGCCCCCGCCCGCCGCGCCGCCGCCCCGCCGCCCGCTAACCCGCGAGCCCGCGACGCGGTGACGTGGATGTCTATGGCATAGCCAATAGCCAATAGTTACACAGACTAAATAGCAAACTACAATGAATGTAAAAAAACAAAAAAACAGACTTTAAATACTGTAATTCTAATTAAATGTAAGATGAATTTTTATCGCTTTTCATCGATTATTTAAAAAAGAATTAAGCATTTCTTAAAGTAAAATACTGTGTGCTATAAGATAGAAGTTAGAAAAATCATTGTAACCAGGTATAACTTATAAAATGTAAAAGTACATTTTAAAATTAAATCCTTCATGTTATAACTATTAAAATCAAAATAATAGCAGCAAAAAATATAACAAAAAAGTATGGCGACAAACTGCAATGTTAAAAATGAGTAAAAATGTTAAATTGAATAAAAATCCAACAGGAATCCAATTCACGCGGGAGAAAGCATCAGCGACACAGAATAAAAATCTTATCAGATTGACTTACAGATAACATAATGTAACAATTTAAATAATTAAAAAGAATCTTACTAAATACATTTTTTACTCCTTATTTTAAGTAATAAAAGTGAAATTAAAAAAATACATAAAATAAGACTCACGTGTGTCAGGACGTTGCGCAGAGGCGACCGCGTGCCATGTGCACCGGCGACAATTGGACGAATGGATGCAACACCGTCTCGTGTCTTACATGTGTTTAAGAATTAAAAAAAAATCTAACTGACATAATTACAAATCTTTATATGGCAACAATTATTGTTTTTGGTTTGGGAATTTCGCGAATGCGGCAACTTCGAATTTCACTGTCATGTTCAGTTTATTTTATTGAGGGAATATGATGTGTGTGTGTGCGGTCGCGACGTGCGGGGCGCGCGAGGTCTGGAGCCGCACTGCGCAGGCGCGCTGCTCGCCAGAGAAATTACGTCAGTGAGTGTACCGCCGCGCGCGCACCCCTTTCTTTTTTTCCCGCCGTAATTAATTTCTTGCGAGATTTTCGGCGAAGTTTTTTTTTATTAAGAAAAGAGCAATAACTCGTGATGCATTCAGATAACACTTTCATAATAATTTTTATAATCGGATGCAAAAATTAAATGTTGTAACATTTTATGTAGTCACTAAATTTAGAGATATCTTTTGCATCAATAATTTGGTTTGAGTTAAAACTAATTAACCCAGATAAGCCGACTATAAGCTAAGAATGAAGTGTCTGACATTGAAAGATCTCGGCATAGTAACTAAGCGAGATTCGAATGAGAACTTTCACCGGTAAGATTCCTCTAAGAGCAAAAATTCTAATACATGAATGTTTCAATATGGCGGTCTGTTTCCCGCGCTCCCCTGCCCCCGCGCTCCCCGCTCCTCCCTCGCGCAGACGGTCCCGGTTACCTGCGCGCGCACACATACACAACGCACACACACGCGCGCACCCGGGACGCGGCACACGCGCATCTAATGCCCATCACAATTTCAAAGAAGAAAGGAACAAATGATACATTTTATATTTCCTGACAATTAAGTAATTTAATGTTTCCAATAAGAATTAAATCAGAATATTGCTTATAAACGACACACGCATTCTAAAGTCAAACGGAAGAGAATGATTGTACACACACTTTGCTCGTATCTATCTTCATCTCAGGAAAAACTTATTTCATACAGCTGTTTTATAGATCTAATTTTGTACAAACTTGTCAATGCATCAAAATGTTTAAAATTCCGAGACAATGGTAGTCATAATTAAAAAAATAAATAAAATGGAGTATCATTTAATCTTTATCAACAACAATATTAGAAAAACATAACAAAAATTATTGCAATGCGGGATCTTGTAGTTGAAGCAGTATTTTAAATCCCTTATTAAACTTAGATACGAGAAATAAAGTAGGAATTCTCACATACGTCTATATGACCGCATCCAGAGAAGCAAGAAAGTATAAATAAAACATAACCGTGGCGCTGGGCTCGGGCGCAGGGACGTTGCCCGCGGGCGCTTGTGTGCGTGCCCAGCCCGTGTGCGTGTACTGTACGTGTGCGGCCTATGTGTGCATGACGCCTAAGTACACTGCACACAGAGATCGTGGCCGCTAGTTACACAGATGCGTTTTGTTTCTAATAAGAGTTCTTAATGAATAATATCTGAATTTTTGATAAAAAAAAGTTAACTTGGAACCTTTTTGGAAGGTCTTAGTAAATAGATTACTATTAGACAGAGCCTACAAAACTTATACCTTTTATATCTTCAATAACCAGAATATGAGATGACGGGGATACGTTTATTGCATAGCATTACGCTACGGTGTAACAGTCGGTCATCTAAACCACGTTGAGTTTGAGTTAGTAGCGGCGGGTTCAGCGTCTATCCCGCGCCGCCCGCGCCGACCAGCGCTGTTCCTATGTAAATATCGTACGTCAGCGACCGGCACCCCCCCTCGCACCCCTTTCGTCATTATTACAAAACAATTCCTAGACGTCAACATTAACCCTTAGCTTGCAACACATCGATATTAAAAGATCCAAAGCTTGTTTTATCAAACAAGTTATTTGCAGATTTAGTAGAGTGATGTGTTTAAAAATACATTTACAGCACCATCTATTGTTTTTGTATGATACCAAATTATTAGAAATAAATCCATCTAGCATCTTACTTTAGCACTCGTTTAAAATTGTAGATGTTACTTAAAATTTCGGAATAAACATAAACAGCTTATATCATTATAATCATGCGTGATAAGTTTTATAAGTTCAAGTGAGTTTAATAGTGTAATAGTCTATGAGTTAAAACTTGCGCTCCACACAGCCGCTGGTACCACATTGTATTGTAACCGAGCCGACCAATTATTCTGCAAAATGTTTCTCTACCACTTGTGTATTGCTTTCAAATTGCTAAAGGTTAAATTCTTTAACTTTGTACACATGCCTACAGTATTTACAGCCTTTAGACTTTCGGCCGATTATTGAAACGAATTTTAAACACACACAACGTAAGCGGTTGTTGAAGTATTAAATTTCAACGGAATAAAACTCAAGTTACGAAATTCGGAAACGCATTTCACGAAGTTCTCGAACTAAAAACACTATCGAATGGTTAAAATGGTTAAACGTAGATAGGAAACCGCCCATAAGTGTCGTTTCAGTATTTGGCCGTTAGTTCTCTAATGTGCTGAACAAATGTCCTGATCCAATTAAAGGTAAAGGTTTATGTACAGTTAAGTTATGATTAAGTAATTGTTTGTTTATACAAATGAAAAATGATATCGAGATGTTTTTGTTAATGTAATATTTATAAACGAAGATTTTAGAGCGGGCGCACACTTCTGACTAAACTATGGCACAACTGTTGTTGCGATTGTCGATTGTTCCGCAGCCTTCAACTGTTTGGTTGCTCAACTAAACGAGTAGAGTACGCACCTCCATATAATAACTAAAGAATCGCAAGACTAATTAGTTGTGCGATAGTTTAGTTTTCAGTCAGTCCTGTGCTACTTATTTCAAACAATATTGTTTATTTGTTTTTCAAATTGATTATTAATTAATCTAAATATAGCTGTAATGATATGCCAGGGATCCCTCACATGGTAACATGTTCCCGCGGGAGATTTTCTCACGCGTTTGCTCAGCAATTAGACGTGCAGGCTGGATACGAGAGGAGGCTCGCAAAAAAACTGAAGCAATAACTTCTAATAGCATGCGACTGGTTCTAACACAACCGGACTCCGTGTGGACTGTTAAGGAGATTACACACCGTCCATGGGGGGCAGGCTGATCAAGGGGGGATAGTAGATTTTTTTTATTCCACAAACAATGCTTTAATATATAAGTTAAAAAGACATTTTTGAGTTATCTTCCACTCTTCTTTTGAATTACTTTATTTTATAATTTTCTGTACAATTTCCTGTTCTATAAATAAAGAGACAAAAAATTCACAAATTTATTTATAAGCAATAATAGGTCTATTATTAATTATTGAATAAAATAAAACAAACTCCAAAACATTGTAAATTTAGTTTTGCTTAACGTCCTTTCGAATCCCAATACATATTCATCTTTAGTGTGCATGACACCTAGTTCTTTGTAATCAGGGATGTTTGATTCTGCAACTATTAATGCATGCGCACATACACGTCGAGCGGCCGGCAGGGGGCGCTGCTCGTCTTAGTAATCAAATATTAACGATGTATGAGAAACTTGTATATTTACGTTATTTAGATTCCACTTGTTCAGTTCAAATTGTCTAATAATTCGTCAATAATTTAAGAAATTAGTAGTTGATCAAGTAACAATAACCTTAGCAATAAAATGGCATTTTAAATTTAAACACCGGTTTTCATTTGCGGTGTGCAGTCAAGAAAATAAACATATTAATGCCATCTCTGTCGTTCTCTTTACAAATAATTGAGATGACTATATGTTGTAGTACATGTTTCTGCAATGGAAACTGAACCTATGGTTATAATAACCTAAACATGTAGAACAAAAAACTGTCGCCGGCGGCCATGTTGCATCGAATGCTCGGGAACGTATCCGATGCGTTCAATAAATTGACATGCTCCATATATGGTCTCTTGTTACCATTCGTCTTGAACGCAGTCGATGTCATAGAATTTATTTGCAGTGCGAATTAAATAAGATAATAAATAAATCGCTCGTAATATATTTCATCAGAACAGATCATTCTGAAGCTTATATATGATGTTTTTGTAATTTTTAATGTAAATTCAATATAAAGAAGCTTACTAAAGATCGGTTGACGTTTCTATATTAATTTTGTGAATTATAAAGAGCTGGTTATCTCTTTTTGTGATGTAATAATAATTTGTAGGTAACAATCTCTAACTTTTAAAAGTCCAATCTACGCACACTTCATCTATGACCGGTCGTGCGTTAGACGCGGCGTAAATTACATCTAAAAAGTGCAAAGGACAAAAAGTACTTAGGACTGTGTGTGTGCTGGCATTTTATAGCCATTTGTATACTTTTAGAACTTGTTATTTATTGTTAAATAATAGCCTTTCGTGAAATAATTCTTATATTAAAGGTTATGACAGTGTTTTGTTTCGTAATGGAACACAATATAGTCTAATAAAAAAAAAATTAAAACCTAGTTTATAAGAGAGAACCAAAGATTCTAGCCATGCAAAATCTTCTGTTAGTAAATAATTTGCTGACAAAAGCTTAAGACAATGTTTAGAGTTCTTTAAAGGTTAGATTGCAGGTTTGTGCAGAATTAAAAATGCTGGCGTTGGTATTTTGACACCGGGTTGACGAAGGGAAGCATCCTCAGGCATGCAGGATGTCAAAGAGGATGACAATGGTTAAGCATCTTGATGCTTCACGTCACCTGTGACGTGTTTGCGTTAGAAATATAAAGATATCGAAAAAATTATGATAAATGAATTATGAATTCAAATCAGGCCTTGTACATTCTTGAAAATAATAAAAATGCCAATAATAAAGCGGTGTGTTTGTCCAAAGCAAGAGCATTGCTATTTAGCCATGCCTCTAATGTTCCCTGTGGAAGGCGGGCTCGAAGGAATGTCGTCCTGAACTGCGTTTTTGCGCTTTTCACCACAGCTATTGACCACCGACTGGCTCAAACACATTATGTTAAAAGTACAATATACTTTCAAACGATTTACAATCTTAAGAACTTCGAACAAGATTGTTTTTTCAGCGTCTTCTGTTGGCATATGCGATGGAATGCGGCAATATTAGGGTGCCTTTGGTGCACTGATGGAGTCCTAAGTTCTTACGACAGTATCAGGTAGATATATACCTAATACAATTTTGACTTATTCCACGCATGCCGCTCGACTTGCTGAATTTAAGATAGGCTTTTTCTTATTTTATTTAAAACTAACTTTTGCCAGCGACTAAAAAAAATAATTCGTAGCACATGTTCTATCAGACTTTGTTCTTCATCTATGTCTTTCAGTGAGTTTCGTAAAGTAATTTTGGAGAAACGTATGGTAAGAAACATAAATATCCATCTAAAGAATTAGGTAGTAAGATTTTCAGTAATAAATTAACTAAGTGACACTAAATTTGTGTTTTTCATTAGTTAAACTTAGTTTTAAGACATGTTTTGGCTACCAATAAATATCTTACTTCTTACTAATATTATAAATGCGAAAATTTAGATACATGGATGGATGTTTGTTAGAGTTTGTAGCCTAAATGACTCAATGGATCTCGATAAAATTTGTCATAAATGTAGAGCATATTCTGGAAGAACACACAGGCTATTTACTTTGCTAGTTTTTTTTTTAATTCTACGCGGACTTGATAGTGAGCGAAGGCTATTTTGATACATTTAATTTAAAAAGCGAAAGAACAAAAACTTTCATCCTACGTGCTTTACAAATTCAAGTTAACTTTATATTTGTACATCATTATCATATTTTAAATTAAAACTTCTAATAAAATATTACCATTTATAATGAGTTGTAAAACAGGACAGCGTGAGAAACCGCCCTACGACATCCTACGCGGCTACGGTTAAACAACTTTATGACTTTTATTCCACACTAGCTGTTGCCCGCGACTTCGTCCACGCAATGTTAAGATAAAAAAGTAGCCTATAATATGTCAGCTACCCTTTAGTAAAAGTCCGCTCAAAATCGGCCCAGTCGTTTCGGAGATAATTCGGAACAAACGCGACAGACAATTTTTTTTTCAATGCGATTTTCGTTATCTGAAATATTTGTTTGAATATTACAAACAGACAATCCAATTTTATTACATTTATAGATAGACGTAAAATCATATCTGTTTACTTATTAGCCACAGACGTTACGCTCTACCAATACTTTAGTGATGGTCTGCATTTATTCAAGACTTCTAAAGAACATCTATACTCTAATTATGTTAAAAGGGTTTAAAACGCACTGTAACGTATAGACATAGTCCCATTCTTTTGTAAACAGGGGCTGTTTCCAATAAATGACATAATAGGTTATAGATTCTGGAGCAATTTGTGTCAGCTGTTATATACCAGAATATTCTAAAATACATCTTTTCAAGTACTTTTTTAGATATCTTAGTACATAAATTACCTACATTTATATACTATATTAATGAGAAAGTTTTAATTACGTAATTCGTACATCCCTAAGGACGGGTTGGCGGTGTCCTTGGGGAGAAATGCCGATGGTGTGAGGAGGGAGGAGGGGGAGGCAGGCGGCGGCGAAAGTGCGCGGCACTGACCACTGCAACTGGCCACTGCCGGCCCTATACGTTGAGGATACACCGCGACTAAAAAATAATAATAAAAATAAGTAATTTAAGTAAAACCAGAATTTTCGTTATTGTTAAGCTTCAGTTTAAGCCAGTATAATAAGTTGTAATCTTAAAAGTTCAATTACATACTTAAATATTTACTAATAATTGTTAGTAAATAAAAAAAAAATTGTTCACTAATAATGACAAGGAAATTGTAAATTCCTCATTTACAAATGTTATATTTTATGAATAGAAAATAAAAATATTAAATCCTTGTTAATCACTTTTTCTTTAATCCCGCTGTGCTCACAACCTAAAGGGCCGGTTTTGATTCATCGTTACATCAAATGACGTCCAAAACTGCCTCACTAAACACGAAAATACTTATATCACGTATCACAATTTGTTCCTATAAATTATCTACATCGATTGTCAATTGTCAGCATTCAAAATATAGGCAATTTTCAAATCTTTCTTTGGTATATCGAAGCGATGGAAAAACCTTAACCCATGCTAGTAACCTCGAGAGATGACATAGATAATTATATCAGTAAATAGATATTCGGAGGGGATTCTACATTAATACATGTGGGGTTGTGGCTCGATCAATTAAAAATAAATTTGTAATTTATTGCTATTTTTAATATTTACACCTTTTTCCAAAACACATCTTCTTACATCGTCGTTTCTCTTTTTTCTCTGACTTTTTAAACCAAGGACAAAATATAAAATTCGAAATCAATTAAAAAGAAAACATATTAAAAAGAAACATATTTAACCTCCTTATAACCTCCTTATCCTACATACATGTGTTCTACAATTTACATTTTCTAGAAGCTTCAAATGTTTATATATGACAATATGTAGAGATATCAAAGAATACAAATTCATGAATTGTAGAGCCAATAGCCGAATACTTTAAAGTCGTTGCCAGTATATTCTAGACGTTTGAACTTATGTTCCAACAATTTGTAACATAAGTTACAGTACATAACACATGAATAACGAAGTTTTTCATGTTTTAATAGTCGTCTAATAGTTTCTGGGAAACATTCCAGTTCCCTGCGCATAAACTGAGCCGGCTAAGTCCAGTCAACACAAACCTATTGACATTTACGCGTATGGATATACAAGGCATAAAAGTTGTTACTGGAAACTGTTAATAAAAATAAATTAAGTAAAAGTTTTGGTAGGAAAGAATTACAAGTGACGAGAACTTTAGTTAACAGTAAAGGTACATTGGCAGAGTTGAGCCTAGAAAGAGATGGATGGGTTGCATGAAAGGTGAATCAAGAAGGGAGTGATGATTGAGATGACGGATGATAGATTAACCAAGAGAATATTCGTCGATATGACAGGACTAGAATGAGATAATTAGGATTCTTGTAGTCAAGGTTTCATATGTACAAAGGCAAAGCAAATTCACTATTAAAATTATCCACCAATTATAAAAAACAGTAGGAAGATTTCTTCGAGAAATGTAAAATGCCGTCTACACCTGTTTCAAGTTTTTGTATCAAACAAATTCGTCTGATCGGTAAATAGCCGGCATCCGAATCGAGTCGAATTTTCGTTCGCTCGCAGTCGCTTTGCGATGCACTTATTTCTAACTTTTTCTCTCGAGCCCGGCGACTCGATCGGCCAGCGAAATGCGATTAGGAACCGGTTTCGAACTGCACGAGGTGCATTGCACTCCTCCCAAGCTTAGGTACAGCGCCCTCCGCGTTACCTCACAACTCCCCTACACAATCCCTCCTAAACAACATTTACGTTACCACAACGTCGAGACTAGTGTACGTCACTTAGGTACAATCAGCGTCATTTGTAAAGATAAAGGTTTGTAAAAGTAACTATCGCGTATTTTACAATATAAAACATTTAACATTGCTCTAATTTTTATTAAAACAATAACACCTTTGTCTTTTATTGGAAAATAAATTTGTAGTTTATGTTATTTACTTGATGTAAGGTAATTTTTCTATAAAACGGTCACCGGGGACGTAGCCGAGTGTACACGAACGCGGCGAGGCAAGTTTGCCGGTTAGTTTTTCAAGGAGCAACGCTAACGTGGTCGGGGGCCGGGAATGCGACTCGCTAAGGGGCGGGGGGGGGGCGATAAAATAAGTGGGATTCATTGACATCGGTCACGCGGTTCAGATATGTTGCTTAGACTGGATTAGGCGAGGCTGGATGCTGCGCCTAGGTTCAGGTTCACGCAACCTGTTGCTAGCTTTATAATGAAGTGATTACTACGCTTTGATGTACTAGGGAAATGTACTACAGTAGGTTTTAATGATAATAATTGGTTTATTTCGGATATAAATTCAATAACAACTATAAAATTAGTGTTAAATAGCTTTTGCCCGCGATTCCGTCCGCATGGAATTAAGAAAAACAAAAACAAGTAGCCTATGTGTTCTTCCAGACTATCTTCTACATCTACACCAAATTTCATCGAAATCCGGTCAGCCGTTTAGGCTACAAACTCAAACAAACATCCATCCATCTAAACTTTCGCATTTATAATATTAGTATGATTAAGCAAGTTAATAGGCAGATGTATAATTACTTATATGACCGTTATATCACACAATTAACTCCTACATTTAACAACAAGACCCCCATGCCCGCGTTGTCTCGTTATATCAACAATTCTAAGATAAACAACTGCTAGCGACTACTGCAGCAGTGTAAGTCGTATGCCAGTATAGGAGCATCATGATAGCTATTTATTGTACAGAGTATTAGTAAGACAGAGACTGCGTTATTGAATTAAGAAATTAGTTACTCTGATATTTTTTATGCAGGGTGCGTATCAATCTATTTCTATCAAATTAATAAATGGAATTTTGTATTCCATCCGATCTTATGTTACGTCATTTAGAATTTTTGTAATAATCCCATGTAAAAATTGTTATATGAGCCAACCAATATTTTTAAAGGCTAAATCAGTTTAATCTATATATGTAATAAAATTGTAGCGTCTGTTTGTTATATCAAAAGAAAAATTCCAGATTTGACGTATTTGCGTTGCTAATAACGAAAATTGCATTTGAAAATTCTTTGTGTGTCTGTCTGTCCGTAATCCGCGTTTGTTACGGGTAAACTCCGAAACAGCTACACTGATTTTGATCGGACTTTCACTTAAGGTTAGCGGACATAGACAGGCAACTTATAATCTAATTCTTTATCTTAACATTGCGTGGACGAAGTCGAGGGCAACAGCTATTTTAAACTTAAATGTTCTTAATTGATTTACTAATACAGGTTTTTAACAACTTTTCACAGTTTTTTTATATTTTATTTATTAACGAGCTGTTGCCCGCGACTTCGGCCGCGTGGTATTAGAAAAAATATGAACTACATAAATAACAAAAAGCTACGTATCCCTCGGGAAGAGGACACCTCGGGGATTAAGCTTATCCCATGTATACTCTAGACTTTGTTTTACATCTGTGCCAAATTTCAATAAGATATGTTGAACCGTTGCAGAATGATCGAGTAAACATTAAAAAACTAAATTAATGAATCCCACGGGAACCGTAACTTATCCCGGGATAAAAAGTAGCCTATGTGTTCTTCCAGATCCGTTCAACCGTTTAGGCTACAAACGCTAACAAACATCCATCCATCCATCCATCCATCCATCTAAACTTTCGCACTTATAATATTAAGTAAGATTAAACTGTCTAAGTTTTAATTACACTACATATAAGAGCAGGTTAATTAAATACCGTCAAACATTGATCACAAAATACCAACGGATAAGCACTCAGTAGACGTATCGACATCAATTAGTTATTTTTAGCTTTTTTTCAATAATTTACTAGATGAAAATTACCTCGCCGATGAATTACATCGAGTAAAATTATTTACAAAGTCCTTGTCTCCGCGCTGGAGCATTAACATGTATCCCCTACCTGCTACTTACGGCTACAATTTTCTATAATATTCCTACAATGTAACAAGAAGTACATGACTTTTATTATACAGTAGTTAGTAGCAATAGTTATTAGAGTTCTCTAGCGTTTTACGATTATTTTTCAAAATATTGCTATCTCTTACAATAAATTAACTAGCGATTTATCACAATCTTTATTGATTAAAACTAAGAAACCGAAAAATATTAGTATGCTTTGAAGACTCTAATTTCTACTTGAATGTAAAAAATGTCGCTGGTTATTCAAAGGTTAAAAAGGAACTAAGGCCACACATGTAGAGCTATTAAAAGTTCAAGTTGTCGTAATATTCAACAATCTTCAATAGGTAATGGTATACAGAATAAAAATCGCTACCAATCTACGATCTTCAGCTAAACCGATCTACAAAACTCCGCATCTATACGGCCGCCATTTTTTTAAATATTCCTATCCACTATATCAAATCTACAACAAAGTATCTAAAGGTAAATTACTTATGTGTTGAAAAATAAATTGAATCCTTTTAGTGATATTTATATTTATGTCGTTAAATGAGTGACTCCATCAAACACGCGGTGAGTTGACAGGAGAGAAAAAACATGGCGCGGGTTCGTTACACCACGATTCTAGCCTTATTTGTAAATATTCGCTAGAGGGCTAGCGAGAGCTAGGCTGACTAGGTAACGCCCTAGCGTTCTTCGCTAGGCGAAAAACTTATTGTAGGTGTTTAAAAGAAGTTAAGAAGTTAGCTTTGTGTTATTACGTCAGCTAAGAAGAAATAGCTAAATGCTGACGATGAGTTAAATCTTCTATTCTCCAGTTTACCTAAGAATAGTTATTGCCACGCGAAACCAAAAATATAGTATGTAGTATGTCAGACTTTGTTTTACACCTGTGCCTAATTTCATTGAGAGTTATTTTGTAAATTCGTAATATCTAATGTCCATGCATACATACTGTTGAGAACGAACCATTAAACTATTATAGTTTTCTGCAAAGAAAAGACATCAACGCTAAATAATCTTACTTCTTACTAATATTATAAATGCGAAAGTTTAGATGGATGGATGGATGTTTGTTAGCGTTTGTAGCCTAAACGGCTGAACGGATGTCCATGAAATTTGGCACAAGTTTAGAGCATAGTCTGGAAGAACACATAGGCTACTTTTTGTCCCGGGAATAGTTACGGTTCCCGTGGTATTCATTAATTTAGTTTCTTAATGTTTACTCGATCATTCTGCAACGGTTCAACATATCTTATTGAAATTTGGCACAGATATAAAACAAAGTCTGGAGTACACACGGGATAAACTTCATCCCCGAGAAATGTCCGGTTCCCGAGGGATACGTAACTTTTTGTAATTTATATAGTTTGTATGTATTCTAATATCACGCGGACAAAGTCGCGGGCAACAGCTCGTTTAATATAATTCTATATTTTCTAATAATGAATTAATTCTTCTGAAATGTGTAGTTTTGTATAAACTAAGCTTATATAAGGAGCTTAGAGTTGTGCAGCTTTGGTTGAAACACCAAGTTATATGAACTATTTTTGCACATCTGGTTGCAGCGAACCTACGACAACTAGTCAGCGAGGGTTACTTCTAGATTTTAGATTCATAACATATCTTAAGTAATGAAAAAACTAGTAAACTGTACTTTTAAATTATCAGAATTTTACAAACATTTAAACGTTCTTTGAGTCTTTTTTCATCGTTTGTGACTTATTAAATGTTTCTTTATAGGTTGGTGGTTGCAGAAAATCGGGTATTTTTCAATCTTTTTCCACAAATATCTGTTGTAAATTGTTTATAAATGTACAGAACCATTGCTTAATAAGCGTTAGATGTGTTATGTTTTGCTCAGAGCAACCGGTTGTAACGAATCGTGTGATAATTATAAGACTGGACTGGACCCTGCCCTCCGCGGTACGCTTATGTAATAACTAGTCTACACTAGGACCTGTAGCCGCGGGTCTAAAGTAGTTTTGTCTTGAGAAATTCAAAAGAATAGATCTAGATAGCCTGTTGGGTGCTCCGATTTGTTTATCGTTTTGTAGAGATCATTTATAGGAATAGTTACATTTTTTTTTTCATATTACAATGTTATATTTATCCCTTTATGCTGCGTTATGTCTTATTATCAAGAGTTTAATCCAATGCTCCGCAAAAAATAATGGATACTGTTGCTATATTTTTTTCGCAGGCGCTACACATTCGTGCGTAAAATAAAGTATTAAAATAAAACAAACAAATGGTTTTAAATTGTTTATTACATCAAATGCGTCGCATTATTATTTTTTTTATTTTAATTTTAAAACAATAAATAAATTGGTGTGATACAATATTTCTTTGTATGCTAACTATTTAACTATATAATGTTAGTTAATTAATCCTTTATGAAGTTTCGATATAAACATTTTCTTTTAAAAGAAATTTACTATTTTTAACTAATATTTCAAATGCTACAAGAGATATGTGTAGTTCTTTAGAAGATAAACGATATTTATTTCAGGTTTTAAAATCGTGTCTTTATATTGTAGGGCAATAAAAAAAACTTGTTTAAAATACGTTAAAAATGTAAACTCAAAACAGTCCCTTCAAATTAACTTGGTGTTCCGTTCGCTCGTTTCCCCCTTTCTCAAATAATAAAGAAAATGCTTATATCAAAAGTACTAAGGGAATCTCTCTTGAATAGTTAACTGAGTCTTTAGGTATGCCGTAACACCATTTATGTCCATATTGATTTTATATCCACTGTCTACGTCAAGTAATAAGCTAAATAAAGAATGAAAGAGGCTTTATAAAAATAAAATCTGAAGAAACAATGTCTTTGGCTGCTGTACAGGTAATGAACCGTTGTCTTGTACTTCGCAGGTGAAAAACAGTGCAAATGAACTCATGTTTTTTATTGCATTACGAATACAACTGAATTGTTTTAAATAAAATTTCAATAGCTGCAATCGAATGCAGAACCGCGGTAAAAAATTCAAAATTAGTTCGCAATACAAAAACGCATTTGCTTTTTTTTTCAAAATAGCACCAATACACAAATATCAGCACAACGTCTGTCGACGCTTCCAACACTTTTTTTTTTAAATAACTCAATTTTACAACTAGCAACACTAAATTTTACGCTGCAAAATAACGAGGTAATAAAGAATTATTGTTTTATATTATAAACGATTAGCATAGACAGAATTTGCACCCTATTTTTCTGATCACACATACCTACAACATTAAAAAATATACAATACTTTTATGTAAATAGATATGTATAAGTAAAATAATTATTCACTATGGTAACACTTCTACGGAATTACAGAATATTAAATAAGTCTTCGCTGATTTCTATTGCGTAACTGGTATTCATATATTTTGTTCGGTTAAAAAGATTTTATTTTACAAGTAAAGCATGGAAAGCAGAATACGTTGATATTGTATACCGACGAATTAAAATAAATATTCTTATAAAATTACACAAACAGAATCATATCAACAATTAATATAAAATATTAACGAACGTTAAAATTTACAAAAACTACAACTTAAATAAACGCAATTATAGCCCACTACAATATAAACGTACCTAAATTTATTTGGTCTCAGTTAAAAATGTCTTAACAAAATATAATAAAGTTAACAATATTCAAAGTCGGAGTTGAGATTCATTTCGTGATTCTTATCACGATTCAGCACAAATTACGAAATGACAGTTTTGACAGGTTAATAAGTGTTGCCATGTTCTGTACTTGTGCACAGATAAGAAGTTCCTTTAAATATTATTGTGATATTTGTATATTAAACAACTTACAATAAAATATGATTTATCACCAAATATTCCAAGGGAAGTATTTTATAAGTGATTTTGATATGATAAGTAATGCAAACACAACCGAGAAAGTTTTTCGTTATGTTGGTTTTAGGCAAAGGTATGTCTGCCATAGAGCCACATTAAGGAGAGAACACTCGTAGACTGCGCAGAAGTGTTGCCAGCACGTTAGCCAGGCATTCCGCCCTCAGCGCCAGTTGACCCTCGAGAGTGGAGCTGGTCTCCTGGCCCTGGCCCTGGCTTTTGGCGTTGTGCTCATGGATGATCTGTGCCATCTCCGCGCCGGCCAGATCCTTGAACGCGGCTGTGACGTCATGTACTCGAAGCACCAGGTTCCTTGTTTGTAAAGGTGATGACGTATGTCTACCTAGAGCCTGAAAATAACAATGTCTTTTACTACTCAAATGCTACTCCTTAAGTACTACTTATTGAAGCAAATGTAGTAACAAGCGATAAGGTAAGAAATATAAAATTACCTGTGCCAGGTCGGCGAGGCGGCGCAGCGGGGCGAGGCAGTCCGCGAGCGCCTGCGCTGCGCCCGCGCCGCCGCCCAGCGCGCCCACCAGCGTGCGCGACGTTCCCACCAGCGACACTGCACACATTGTCAGCTCACTGCGGGCGCGCTGCAACCAAACACAATATTTGTATTGACGTTCGTAAGATCTTAATAAATGTCATAAGTAGAGGAATTACCTGGAACTTGACTTCGTCGATGTCTTCACCGCCTCCGTGTGAATGCTGGTGCGAACACTTTTGTGCAGCCTGATGCAGCCGCTGCAGCAGACCGTCCACTGCCGCCTCCGTTTTACACAGCAGGTTCTCGAGGGACACGTGCCCGTTGTTGCCGGCGGGGAACTCGGGGAACTTCACGCTGGGAGGCGAAGGAGGTGTCGGGATGTCGTCCACTATGTCCTCCTTAAACCTCACATGGTTCTGTGTCTTGGGCGTGGGGCTGGCGGTGTCTAGACGAAACGATTTCCTTTCAGACAGGGGCGGACTGAACACCTTATGCTCGCTTCCCGGCGCACCGTTCAGTATATCCGGCCGGTTGCTGAACCGACGGTTCATTTGCGGCGAGCATAGTGATAGAGCGGTCGACATTTCTTTGTTTTTCAGTATAGTGCTTTTAGTTTCAGAGTTGGACCTAACATGGCGACTCTGCAACGTCAAGGAACTGTAATTCTGCGACGATCTGATAGTCGACTCGTCATCTGTCAGTCTGCTCTCAGTCTCGAGGTTGCGGTAGGTGCTTAAGTTCCGATGGAAGTGAGGAGAACCGATGCTAGCGAGGCGCTGCTCCGGGTTGCGGACCGGAGATAGTTTCTGCGAAGTTTTCATTCTTAAAACTTCAATACTCGGCACCGGGGGCAGGGGTGGTTTCTTTGGGGGTAATAGAAGGGGCGGCGGAGGTGCAAGGACTTTGTTGTCTATTCTAGGGGGTACCTGAGGAGGGTGCTGGATGTGTTGCTCATTTATATCACACACAACTTTGTAGTTTAACTTCCTGTTGTTCAACGTGCTGAACTGATGGTTAGGTATTTCTACGGCGCTCAGTTCATTGTTGGAGCAGGTGAAGGAGTTGGAGCGGGGCCGCGGGGCGGGGGTCGGGGCGGTCTTGGGCGGTCGTTCGGGGGCTTTTTTAAGTTCGGTACTTTTTCTTCTAGGCGGAGGTCTAATTTCGCAAACATCGGGCATCGTGTCGGAGTTCTCTACGTGGCCGTCTACTTTGTCGGCCTCCTCGGAGCTGTCGTCGTTTTTGCTCTTATCTTTGCTACAACATGAAAACATACCTTTTCTTTCTACGGTGGGATATTCAATGATATGTGCGACGCCATTGGCCTGCTTCTCTCCTATAATACTTTTTCGTTTACCTTTTGGTGAATCGGTTTTAGCTAAGTTTTGTGTTTTACTTTTATCCTTCAACAAAAGGCTGTTCCTCGCTTCACTGAGTGTTTTCGCCGCAAACATGTTTCGTATTTCGCTGACACTCAAAGTTCCTCTTACCACGTCTCCGTTACTTGGTTTCACATCGTTTGTTGGAACCTGATCAGTTTTGTCATGCGAGCCCTGAGTTTGATTAACGTAAGTGCTTTCTCTATCTAGAGTCGAGGAGTTGGAGGCGGGCGGCGGCGGGATGATGTAGGACATTATTTCTTCAGGTGTCAGTTCAATAGCGGGTGTGATTTTCACCGTTGGTGGCTGAACGGTGACGTTTGCAATAAATTCTTCCAATTCGTTCTTCGGGGCAGTCTCGTCTGCACTCTCCTTATCATCGGCAAAGGATGGTGGAACGACAGGTAAAATCTGGGGCACTTGCGTGGCGCTGTCCAGTTCATCGGGGGTCTGAGGTGGAGGGATCAAAGTTAAATCTATAAGCTCTGCGTCGTTGTCCACCAGACTCTCCTGGTAGTAAAATGGAAACTCGGCTCCCGCTGAGTCTTCTTTACTACTTTTCTCTCGTAGTTGTTTCAGATACTCTTTTAAGTTCGGTTCTTTGTTATCTAGAGTGGCGTCCGGGCTATGCAGACCGAAGCTGGTTCTTACCGCTTTATTAACCGGCTTGTTCAAATGCTTGCGTATAGGACTATTGGTTGGCGTGTAAAGGGAATCATTATCGCTTTCAGACTGACTGACGTCATTATTTAGCGCTAGTAAAGCATCCGTGAGGCCACAATTGTTTAATATAGCGCTAAGTCCTTGAGATTGTCTTGTTGTTAAATCATTAGAAACATCTTTTTCGGGTTCCGCAACGGTCAAGCCGCTTAATCCTTGATTTATCGTCTCGGTCAAAAGTAATAAGGAATCGCTGTGTTTCAGTATTCCGGGGGCGTCGTCCGCCGTCGACATTCTGCTTGCATTGGATTCTGTGTCACTCTCCGGCTGGTCCACACAAGTCTCCCGACCACCTATCTCGTCACTGAGGACGCCGTCGTTGTAGCCGTTCTCATGGAAATCGTCAGAATTCTCAGTTAAATACTGCTCGGAGTTTTCAACGAGCTTCTGCATTTCTTCAACTCGTCGGAGAACTTCTTCGTTCTTGGCTTCTACCAAGCGTGGGTTGTTGACTGCATTCTCAAGGAGCTCCAGGGACAGGACACTTTGAAGATCGAAGCCCATGCCATCCTCGAGGTAGCAGGCGTCGTTTGGATCGAATAATCTGAAGTCCTCGTTTCTCCTGCATTTCTCGAAGTGTACATCGTGGCCGAGGAGACCGGCCTTGGAGTCGTAGCCTATTAGCGGGCTGGAGGTGTTGCTGTGGTTCCTGTTGGCGATGCTGGTGTTCATGTTGGTGTCCAAGTTGGTCTTGGAGGTCTCCGGCGTGGCGTGGTACGGCGGCGGCATGCTGAATATCGCGAAATGTTTTCTGGCGACCTCCGCGGTGCTGTCGTGGTGCAGGTAGCTCCATTTCGCTGGCACAACCTTGTGCTGTGACAGGTATGGTGGTGCTGGAATGTAATCAAATTGACGTTAATTCTTACTAAATTATACAATTGTTATTGAAATCTGTATTAATTTCCCTTCTTACCAATATCTTCAGTGATAGGCTCCCTTTCTAGTTCTACATTAAGCTCTTTGCCTGTAGCAAGACGGTAATATCTGAAATTAAAACAAAATAGGCGTCAAATCGCAACAAAATACCTAAACCATCAATTAAATATGTAATCAAAAATCAGTGTAGTTACCCGGCTATGACGAGCGGCATCTCAGCGGCGTCACGCTCGTCCATGAGCAATGCGAGCACGCGGTCGCGTCGCAGGAACACGGCCACGTCGGCCACGCCACCGCCCCCGCCCCCGCCTCCGCCCTCGCGGCGCACGCGCACACACTCTACCTCCTCCAGCGAAGCTATCGACTGCGGCTACAACACAAACAAACAACATGATGATTATACAACATCGCAGACCTGAAATCTGAAGCGGGATTTCTGTTTGTTTATGCGGATCTTTCCTACCACTGCGTTATTGTTGCCGAGGATCTGACTGAGGCCGAAGCGCGGGGAGACAAGCAGCACGCGCTCGGGGCGCGCGCAGCTGAAGCACTTGGCGCCGTAGCTTGGCAATCCCCCCACTATGTCCAGATAATGCAGCTTGGCCTGTAACCATGGTGATAACAGTGAAAATGTTGTATGATGAACTAAGCCGCGTGTCTGCTGTAGTACCGTACCTGCAGCTGTGTGAGCTGTCGCTGAGGGCCGGTCATGTGTGCGTTGAGTTTGAGCGCATGCGCCAGCAGCCGCCGCAGCTCGCGTCGCCGCATGCCCTCCAGCAGACCCGCCGGTACGAAACGCTCCAGACCGAACTCGCGTCTGCGAGAGATGCACATTCCTTACTCTCCACATTGTAATATTACAGGAAGAGAAGCAAGTGATATAGAAAAAGGGGTGAGATTATACTTTACACTCTACACCATGTACTTTAATTCACTTGATAGAAAATGACATAAAAAGAGAGATCTTTGTAGTTATAGATCTTTAAGACGACTCACTCGACAGTCTTGACGGTGAGCTTGGCCGGGGAGAGGTTGTTGGCCAGGGCATGCTGGTGCACGTGCAGCGCGGCGAGGCGCAGCGCCACTTCGGGCTGCAGCTCGGGCGCGAACCTCTCCTGCAGTACGTCGTTGCAGCACTGCACGTAGAGGTAGTCGAGCGCAGCCAGGTCACGGCGCGCCAGCTCGCCCGCGGAGCTCGGCACGAACACCACGCGGTACAGGCACCGCATTTTGTGCGAGCCCGGCCGCGCTGCGATCTGAACAGTAAAATGACCTCAACACAATTCACCGACTTTGTATAATATGACCCTACTACGACTTAAAACCAACTGTAACTAATAACGTATCACAATAAATAAATGTCATTGTTGATTTGGGATGCAAAAACAGTGATGTCATATTGATTTGTTAGAGCACATCACTGAATATTATGACATCATTTTAATGACGTGACGTCAACCGTTGTCGACTATCAAAGGACTACCGCTTTTTTGTAGAATAGTGTTTAAATATAATAATAATTTCATATCAGCGGACTGGTTTGCCTATAATTGTGTAACTGACCCTCGCCAAGGATTCCTTAGGATCAAGCAGCGTCAGCTTGTTCCTCCGGAGACTCTTAACATGCTCTACAACGAGGCTGAAGTGTTCCGTCGCGGTGATGCACAGCTTATCCTTGAGGCTGGCCACCACGTCTGCGACCGTTGTCGTCGCGTCGTACTTGAACGACTTTGTTTGCCCGTTCTCCAGAAACACCTTTAGAACGTTCGCCATCGGAGGTAGACAGAGATCGCCCAGAGAGAATGCCGATGGCTGAAAAATATAAAATCTGATGTCAACTTTTGATATTATGAGAATTATTTTCGCATAATAGTGGTACTGTAAACACTGGGCACCAAATATTAGCAGCATCTATTGCATATTGAATTGTTTAAATACAGCTTGTATTGGATCTCTCACCGGATACATGGGCGCGCCGTTGAGTTGTACCGAATCAGCAAATCTGACTCTAGGTGGCTTGGCCCTGAGCCGGGCGCGCTTGGCGGCGGACAGCAGGGCGGAGCGGCGCGCTGCGCTGCCGGTGCGCGCCGGCTGACAGACACGCAGCGTGACGCGCTCCGAGCACGCCCGCACTGCGGAGATGACGTGCTCGCGCGCCGCCAGACGCACGTCCTCGCCGTTCACGCATAGGATCTGATCGCCGGGCTCCAACTGGAACATCAATAATGAAACTAGAATGAATGATAGAAGATATCATAAATCCGTTTAACCAGGCCAGGCAAGAATTCGGATTCGTCAGATCAGTCAAGTGTCCTTATAAAAACTTTCAATTAGATTCTTAGATTTTTTGTATTAATAATTTCCCGTTTAACTAGCGGTCATTAGTTGATATCCCTTTACTTTTTCTGTGCTTACAAGTTTCGTAATAACAACAAAGAAAAAATAATAGTGCTTGCCTTGCCGACACTGGGCGAGTTGTCGGTGACGAAACGCACAAGGACGGGCTTCTCCGAACCGGCGACGAAGCCGAAGCCAAGGTCCGGGTCCCGCTGCAGCACGACATCTCGCGGCGCGGGCGGAGACTCGCACCCGCATCCTTCAGGTGCAACGTACGTCGTCGTTTTGTTCACATGACTGGAATAGCGAACAGTTTACACTTATAACTGATAGATGTCGCTGTACGAGGATTTTTATGTATGTCGACAAGATAAGTAATAATACGCTAGATTAGCTTGAGCTTTTTAGAACTTTGTTTCCACTGCGAGAACATTGAATTGTCGACTTACTGATCGGTCAATTTAACAATCAGAAAGGCAAACTAGTTTCAACTCAAAAGGGAGATGAAAAGGAGTAAGTGTAACATCTTACTTGATGTAGTAAGGCTTGCCCCTGCTGTCGAGGGCCTGTTCCCAACCGTAGGGTAGGTCCTCGCCCTCCGCTGGCTCCTCAGCCTCCGCTCGGGCGCCACACGCAGCGCTCGCCCCGCTTGGCCAGCTCTCCGCGGGCGGCAACCAGCTCGCCGTACGCGTTATGTGACTGTAATAGAAAGAGATATTATAAATAAAATGACACTAAGACCTGCAACAACTTATGACAACCTCCTAACGTATCCATCCTTTAGTAAATTATGTAGATATGTAAAATAATATTTCACGTTATACAGGAGTATCGAAATGTAGAGAGCTGAACAAACAGTAGCGCAGTTTAAACTGTCTGCTTCGTATCCGATACCCGCCGCTCGCCACCGCCGCCCTCTGCCGCCGTGTTGACCAAACTCTTCAATATTTCACGAACATTTTCACATATTTGATAAATATAAAACATGTTCATACGTAAAAGGACATGTAAGTAAATACAAATAACATGTGACGTGAAAATACTAACTGAATTTAAGGTACTCATGACCCATTTTAAGATTCATTTCCACCTAAACACATTTATAAAATAAAAGTGTTTTTTTTTCGGTATTTCCCTAATGTTATCGCTACATGTTAAAACGATTTTAGGAGAACAATGTCTTTTTTAATAAAAACAAAAACCTAACATCAACATTTGCTAAAGATGATGCGATTAAAATTGCCAAAGTCGGCGTGTTGTTAAAGCTCCAAAATTTCCATAACAACGTACACACGGCTCCAAATCCGCGCACATCTAAGTGCGTCGTTATCATGTAAAGCGACCGCTCCACAGCACCACGGCCCCGCGGCCCTTCAGCACCACGGCCCCGCGGCCCTTCAGCCCCACGGCCCCACAGCACACAACCCCACAGCCCCTCCGCCCCACGGCCCAACGGCTGACACAACAAGACATAAACCAACCCCCGGCGACCGCTCAACGTGACGCGAGTATTAAATACGTTCCAACCTCGCGGACATATTTTTTCCGGCACGTTTTATATGTCTGGTGCTTTTATCGCATACGTCGTAAGCTTTTTAAGGTTCCGGCTGCCGAGTACCTAACCCTCTGGCCGCCTACAGCAATAAAATGATTGGGCCTTTTAAAATAATTTGGACTAAAAGGGTTAAGCTGAAGGATTTGAACATATGTTATCAGTCCGGTAAATTGTTTTTCACAATTATACCGTGTTATATATTTGTTAGGTTAAAAATGTCGTGTTACAAAAAGCTTAGTGTACAATTTGTTAATACAAATTTCAGGATAAAAATTATAATGTTCAATTTAATAAATTGTGTGAACTAACCGAGAGGAACGTAAGTTACTTTTGAACAAAAATTTTCCCGCAAAGCTTTACACATTTAAGTAAAAACTTAACGATTAAGTAGGAAGTAAGTACGCTCGTAGCAACTTCCATTTTTGCAGATTAACATGTATTAAGTTGAAAGCTTGTGGAGTATTTTTTTACATTTATTTTTTACGTTTGACGAGGATATAAATTACTACACAAGTCGCATGTCAGTTTGTATTTTAGAAAAGTACAATTAAAAAACATAATAAATGTAATTAATAGCTCCATTTTGATGAAGGCAACAAAATTAAATAGGTTTATGAATTAACAAATTCAATACAAGAAATACAATAATCATTTTAACACTTCTAACAAAGTTCTCATTAGAAATTCTTCTTATAAACTACTAGTTTTTGCTCGCGACTTCGCCCGCGTGACATTAAAAAATAATAAAAAATGTAGCCCATGTTTCTCACAGTTGTTACCTTTCTAACAGTGAAAGAATTTTTAAAATCGGCCCAGTAGTTTTTAAGATATATCAATACATACAAAAATACAAATCATTCCTCTTTATAATATTAGTATAGATCCTCTTGTTCGCGCGCGGCACTCGTTAAAGCAAGATCACTTACGTTACCCTCCGTTTTATTAAACCGCTTAAGCTGTTATAACCGAAATCAAAATAGTGTTCTCCGTGAAATTCAGTGAACAGTGTAACACTCTTCAATTTATAAGTTTAATTTTTCAAATCAGTGCAGAAATTTTTGACTTACTAAGGAATACATTTAATAAAATATTGCGTCGGTACGAACAAGAAATGCATTCAGAGCGCGCACTCATCGCTTGCAACGCGCGATGAGTCATCGCCGCCGTTGAAATCGAACGCTGGGGTCGAAGCGGCCTAAAAGTGTACAACATTGAGGGATAATAAATAAATAAAATAAAATAATAATAATAGTAATTTAAAAAAAAAAAATAAATAAATAAATAAATAAATAAAAAAAAAAAATGTCCGAAAAAGAACTATCTACTAGAACAGCGTCTCTCCGAGGCACTGCAAAGACTAAGTCAAAAAAGACCTCCTCTTC